>NC_089591.1:15905517-16205517 GCF_019320115.1 Miscanthus floridulus | reverse complement strand
TTTAGTCCTATCTAGCACACACAAAATACAATTATTATCTGTTATTTTAAATTTCCATTTCAGCTTCTGTCGTTTTTTTGAAGAAAAAAATACATGTCCAAGATGTTGCATGATCCATGGCATTTCCAATAAAGGCCACCATAAAATATTATGGGTTGGAGGATTTGTTGTAGTGATTCAAATATATTCAAGTCCAGTTGCATGACCTTTTCCAAGGGTCTTGAGCTGGTAAATTAAAGGTTTAAAAAACCAGATGTCAAAGACAGCATGCATTCAAATGGATTCATCATTTCTAAAATAATTCAAATGGCTTCAAGTCCAGTTGCACGACCTTTTCCAAGGGGTCAGATAATAGTGAATTGAAGGTTTGAAAACAGGTATTCTCGCCCGCCAGTCACGACGACTAATTAAATAATGTTTATACGAAACGGTCGTGTCAATGTTTACGTAGCTAAATCTTTTCGCAGCATCACCAGAGATACAACATGGTGGACCGACGTGGGAACAGACTGCCATGCATCCCTTTCGTTCAAAATTATAATTCGTTTGACTTTTTTTGACACCAAGTTTAATCGTTCATCTTATTCAAAAAAATTATGTAAACATAATCAAATTTAAGCCATTCTCGAAGAACTTTAGTTAATAAAGGAAGCCATAACAAAAAGAAGTGATATTTAACATAAATTTTTTAATAAGACGAATGGTCAAACTTGGGGTAAAAAAAAGTCAAACCAACTTATAATTTGAAACGGATTTAGTAGTTATTAGTTCCTAACTGGATAGTGATGAATGAGAGCATATTATTATATATAATAATAGTAAAGAAAAGCATTTTCAACTAGACTAGACAGTGTAACAAACTGCGTTACCAGACTACCAGAGATGTGGCTTAGAAAAAACGGCGACGGCCATGTATGGGACAAATTAAATAAATAAATTACTGAAGAAAACATTTAAGTTTAGGCTCTTCATCACGAGGTTTTTTTTTATTGATGACGATAACTGCTGCCGTGGAAGAGAATCGACCACAAGTCAATGTCAATTATGCAGCAGGCTCGTACCGTTGCGCTGGCATGGCTGAAGCAGCAACCACTTTTCTTCCTTGCCACCGTACTACATACTACTGTACGTAGCAAAAGGCCTCGGAAATTAATTTAATTGAACAAGACGCAAGCAAGGGATCTCGAAGACTCTGATCCAATAATAACGACGACGCCGAGAGTGCATGGCCCAGTTGCGCGCGGCCCATGATGATGTCGGAGAACGTCCGCTCGCGCAAAGATTTCTCTAACAATTTTTATTTATTATTATTAGGAGGAAATGGAAACATCTGCTCAAAAAAAAGGAGGAAATGGAAACTTTTATTTTGGTTACTTGAGGAAGACTTTCATGACCTTTGCCTCTAGTTCTACATGCGCCCACTCTATTTATGGCATATCGTTCTCCTTTTGTAAGATGGACTAAAAGAGCAAGTCATATATGACGTAGCCTGAAAATATGGTGTGTATGAGAGTGTAACCCTATTTTATTAAAAAAACCATATCATTTCTATACAACTATATGCATGGATCAACATATACTTGTTCCCACCCAAACGTACCCCATTTCATTCCAAATGGTGTAGCCAATACCCAAAACGATCATAAATATGCATCTATGGTCTTAAATCAAACGCAATATGAAACACCCGCCAAATAAATCTCATGACATGTGTCGACAACCAAAATTGTCCATTTCGTAAAGTTGTCAAAATGTGGAACAGACTTCACCGTTGCGCTCCTCTCGACGAGACGGTCGAAAAACATATATGAAACTTCTAATTCGGAGTCCGGACGAAGGAGTTATGTCCCCGGAAAGATGCTCCGTTGTCGGGAGTTCCGACTTAAGTCGGGACTTCCACCTATCGGTGAAAGCCTTAAGAAACTTGCTCAGGGAGTCTGGGGTTATCCCCACGTCGGGAGTTCCGACAAAGGTTGGAAGTTCCTACTGTCGGGAGTTCCAACCCAAGTAGGGACTTCCGACAGACCTAACAAAAAACCTTGTTCGGATCTGGCCTTTTGGATTCCGATTCGAACTATTCTAAACTCATGGAAAACTTGAGAAATAAGGCTTGGAGAGGTTTCCTACTGGGATAAGACCACCCGCTCTATATATATGAGAGAATCATGGCCCATTGAGTTCCTATCTATCCAATTGATAAACAAATCAATCTACTACCTCTACTCCAACCCTTTTACTCTCTTCTCCAACCCCTATGTTGTTCATCTCTTAATCCGATGACCAAGGATGGCACCCTAGGCTTGCTGGCCAACCTAGGGTAATCCGGTGACTGTCCTAGCCCTGACGGGGTTCCTCCCGGGTGAGAGCTTCGATGGTTTCTTTGCTAGTTTGCCTGAAAACTAGTCGGTTCTTCGTCACGCAAGCACATTGGTTATCCTTTGTTGCTTTGCTTGTAAACCTCTCCATTATTCACCACGAAAGCGTGACATCCTCACTGGGTTCTTTAGTCCGTAGTAGCCCGAGCGTCCAAGGCCCTGTTGGTGTGTGATTCAGATCACTTCCGATGTCAACACACTTTTGGCAACTCCGTTGGGGACAATTGGTTCGGCTATCTCTTATAGCCGATATCTCTTACTCCTCATTGATCTATCTTCTCGTGCTCGCTATTATTGTTGCATCTGGCCCAAAAGGCCGATCGTATCTAGGTTTTGACCCCTTGTGATCTTGTTTGCGACTTTGCAACAATTTACTGCTGCTTATTGGAAAATTCAGCAAGGCGCTCAAGTTATAAACCATGGAGTACCAAGATGTTGCATCACAATATTACTATAATCACCCCGAGGTACACTTGCAAATACATCTTATGATTCCAATAGTTATTTTGCAAGTTTTATGAGTTCTCATGATGGTGTTGCTAGTTGTAATGATACTAGATATGTTACATCGGCTAATACTTTTGTTAATACTCCTCATAATACACATCATGATTATGAATATTATGGTCAAGAGCCGATGTCTATAAATTCTTTGAGTTTTGATGCTACTAGCAACATACAACATATAAATCCTTATTCATCGGCTATAAGTTCACAATATATGGTTCCACCACATGACATGCCGATGAATGAGCGAATTGGCTATGATAATGCTAATTATTTATCCATTTGCTCTCAAAATTCAGCACCATATGCCAATGCTAATATTCATAATTCGGCTTCACATGTTACTCCCAAATCGAGCCGAATTAATGAAAATTCAGCAAGGTATTTAAGTGCTAATACTCATGATTCGGCTTCACAGTGTTACTAGTAAGCATAGCTGAATTAATGAAAATTTAGCACCTTAAGTGCTAATACCCACAATTCGGCTTCGTATTGACCATAGCCGAATTAGTGAAATTTTAGCAAGGCATTCGAGTGCTAATTCTCATGATTCGGCTCCATATATTACTAATAATTATAGCCGAATCAATGAAAATTCAGTAATATATGCACATGCAAATAGTCATGATTTGGCTTTATATGATGCTCTCAAATTAAGCCGAATCGATGAAGATTTAGCCCATACTAGAAATCCATATGGCTCCTCTAAATGGAAGGTGCCCGCGTATCATAGACCGTGCCCATTATGCATTGATTACTAAAAAACTCCTGATAGATGGTGGGTACCGGATTTTTATGAATTTAGTGATGAAGATGATAAGACCGTTGTGGAACACATTAGTATATATCTCTCATAACTGGGTTTTGCCGATAAAGAAGACTATATGAGACTATGAAATTTTTCTTTATCTCTTACTGGTATTGCCTTTGCATGGTTTACATCTTTGCCTCAGTGCACTGTTGGTTCATGGTCTCAATTAGAGGAGCAATTCTATGAATATTTTGGAAAGACCAATGAGAAAAGGCTAATCACAGTTGAATCATCGACTAAAAGAGTACTGCTAGTGGGCATGAAAGAAAGAATTGATTCAGATAGAAGCAAAGGTTCAGCTACAAAAGCCGAACAATGCAATATTCTTTCTGAATCAACCACATATCAACAAACAAGTCTTGCTACAGAAAAGCATGAGAAGCACAAGAAAATAGCTAGGCATGATTTTTCAAGAGATAAAGGGGTTGTACACTTATCTAGTGATTATCGCATCATTGATGGAGATCAAGCCCCTACAAGCAACAAAGGAGGGTTGCTTGCCTGCTCAGAATTGGCTAAGCTAACTTTAAAGTTAGCTGAGTTGACTACTGCCTTCCCTGAGTCAAGTAGGCCGACTACCTCTACCTCCTACCCTAAGTCGGCTAGGATAACTTCCCAATCGGCCAGGCTGATTGCCCCTTGCTAGTGCCCAAGTCGGCCTAGCCAACTTCCAGTCGGCTAAGCTAACTTTCTCGGTTCCGGCAGCCGCCAATGTATCTTCAGATGATTCGGCAACTATTGTTGATCATTCTCTAGAGATAAAAAGCAACATCATTCAAATCAAGGACGTGAACTTCTCCAACATGATCAACAACGTAGAGAACACAAATATTTTTCTCAAATTTCAATCCGGTCATACTATTTCAATTTATGCATCTGTTAGAGATATCCTTGCTAATAGTTGTAAAAGACCAATTGAGAAAAGCATTTTATTTGTAGAGGATGACATAAAATCATATTCTATTGGACAACACATTTGTTTCATATGGCAAGGCCGATAGTGGTAGTTTGTCAAAGCAAAAGCTTCTTAAAAGCAACTACAAAGGTGTGGCCTAATGGATTGATGTCAAATCTGATCCATTCATTTGCCTAGCTTTAAGGAAATCAAAGTACACCTTTGACTTTACTTTTTATGATCATGTCTTTGATATCTTGCTCAAGAATAATTTTATTACAATCATTGATCACAATGCTTTGCCATATATTCAAAATTTAGAAGAGCTTACATATTGCAAATGGCATAATTCTTTTGTTCATAATACTTGTAATTGCAATATATTTCATCGAGTGATCCAATCGGCCATTGATAAAGGACGATTGAGATTTTCTGAATCTCAGCAAATGGACCAATTGGATTCAATTGGTCTTGATGGCAAGCAGGTTTCGAATCGGCTTGCATTAGCCAATTCATGCAAAGATCAAGGCTTGAATGCCCAAGAGAGAGATGTGAAGCCCCCAAGTGAAGACAAGGTTGTTGTCCATAAACTATAAATAAAAGATATTCTAGAGGACAATGAAGTTATCATAGTTCTAGAAGACACTAGGGGGGCCGGTGAAATCTCTCCTAGCCAAAGCAAATGTCGATTGATCCCATTGAGTAAGGAGAATCGACTAAGGATCCTCCTTTGGCGCATGTTTTTCAAGATGGTGAAGAGAAGGAGGATGCTCACAAAGCTATTAGAGGCAAGCAGAAGAGTAGAAGGCCAAAGCTCAGCTTTGAGGAACTTCTAGCTAAATACAAGAATGTAGCAGAAGCAAATGTCACTAATCGGCCAAACAAAGTCCAATCATCAAAATTGCCTCCAAAGCGCAAGTCTCAAGAGTGGAATGGGCAAGGAGATAGATCGCACGCAGCAGCAACATATTTTCTTTTTGAGCAGCCAATTCCCATGTCATATGGACCATAGCCCGCATATTTTCATCCTTATTCATCTTGGGGTTGGTTTGATCAAGAGACACATGTTCCACTTATTTTAGGCCACAATATATAGAGCATGCAGCTCCTAGACATTCAGAGATATCTTCATCTTATAAAGACCATTTTGATCAAAATCAATCCAGAGCTCAACCGAAGAAGAAAGTGGTAAAGTAAGTTTACCGTATGAAGTATGATAGCCGAAAGAAGAAGAGTTCGGATCTAAATTTAGCTATTGAAAAGCCGATTACATTGCTAGAAAATCCGACTATATATGGCAAAGAAGTGGAGAAATCATCTATTGATATTCTAGGTGCCAAATCTAAAAAAGAAGGTGAGAGTGCCCAAAATCAAGAAGGATTTGTCGTTGTCCAAAACAAAAATAAAACCGATATGCTCAATTGGTTTACGAAAGTGGCAAGAAAAGAAGTTACAAAAGCTTAGTGCAGATAAGCTGAAAGAGAAGGGCTTGACATGGGATTCCTAAAGAAAGTATTCAAGCTCAGAAGGATGATGCTCAAACAAGTGGTGCAATAAAGGCAAAGAAAAGAAGGAGATTCAAGAAACAATTGCCAAATTGGAGGTTTGCATCAAATAATCATCAAAGTTATTGGTCATGACATCATCCATACTCTCTGCCTATGCCTATGTGGAATTCATCCCCTGGTATGCATGGTTATCCCTCAGCTCATTATTTTGATCCTTGGTGTGGATCTTTATGTTATGGAGGGTTGCCAAATTATTTTGCTTATCGATGATCAAGAGCTAAAATATTTATTTCGGTTATGCATGCTCTTGTGGATGAATTCATACAGCTGATATTTTGATATTGCCCTTAGTGTAAAAATATAGCCGATGAGTGCTTGCAACCATCATGCTATTAGAAAGCCCCCATACAATTTACTTTGATGGCTTTAAGGCCCGGGGGCATGTGCATTTTGATTTACTTCATGGATGTGATAATATTATTAATTGGCTTGCAAATAAGGCCAAGGTGTTGGCATAATCATTATTTGTCATAATAATGTTGTTTGAGACATCAAACCGATTAAAATTATATTGTCAGCAATATTTGAGCTGAATGTGAAGTTTTCTTATTCCGCTTGGCCATATTGCAATCCATGGGGTATGACATGTTGAAGCCTTTGGTGATTCCTTGCTAGTGGCACAGCAAGTAGTTGATGAGTTTCAATGCCTAGAAGGATCACTTGATGCTCATCTTGATATGTGCCTTGATATAGTTGCTTCTTTTGCCGAATTTCGAATTCAGGTATATTCCGAGGCATGAAAATAAAAAAAAACCAACATGTTAGCTCAACAAGCATATGGCTATGACATCAGTGAGCATAATTTTCATATTCAAGAACAGCCGATGCATGAAAATTTACATTTTCTCGTGTAGGTACAGGCCAATCGGCTAAGCTAACTGATCAAGTTTGTTTAGCCGACTCTTCCCCTGCAGTAGCCAAGTCAGCTAGGATGACTCCTCCCAGTTGGCTCAGCCGACTCCCTTGTGATCGGCCCGGTCAATTCGCCTGAGAAGCTACCAAATTGGCCCTGATGTAATTTTCAGTGATGTTGGAGCCAATTTAGATTGGAGGACTCCCTTGTTGAGATATTTATGTGATCCTAATGCCAAAATTGATAAGAATGTTCGACAGAGTGCTTTTAAATATGTGTTGCATAATGATAAGCTCTATCAAAGAACCACCAAAGACTTGTTACTTAAGTGCTTGGGATCAGATCAGGCAAGAGTGACTATGGGAGAAATCCATGAAGGTATTTGTGGTATGCATCAATCGGCCCCAAAGATGAAGTGGTTATGGCATAGAGCCAGTTTCTATTGACCTACTATGATGGTCGATTGTTTTCATTACTACAAAGGTTGCGAGGAGTGTCAAAGGTTTGGGAATGTCCAGCTTGTGCATGCTGCTATACTCCATCCTATCATCAAACCATGGCCTTTTAGTGGTTGGGGCTAGACTTCATTGGCCAAATACATTCTCCATCTTCAAAGGGACACCAATTTGTATTAGTTGCTATGGATTACTTTACTAAGTGGACCGAGGTAGTTCTTTTGAAGAATATGACACACAAGGAGGTAATTGAGTTCATCACTGAGTATATTATTCATAGATTTGACATCCCTCAAACGTTAACTACAAATCAAGGGACATCATTCATGTCTAAGGAGGTGAGGGAATTTGCCTAATTATATAAAATTAAGTTGCTCAATTCATCTCCATACTATGCTCAAGCCAATGGCCAGGTTGAGTCTAGTAATAAGATTTTGATCAAGCTTATCAAAATGAAGATTGAGGAAAATCCAAGGAGGTGGCATGAAGTTTTGTCTGAGGCTCTATAGGCACATCACATTTCAAGGCATGGTGCTACAAAGGTTACTCCTTTTGAGTTAGTATATGGTCAAGAGGTCGTGTTGCCTGTCGAGGTGAATTTGGATGCATACAGGCTTGCTAAACAAAATGATCTATTAGTTGTTGTGTATCATGGTTTGATGATGGATAACATTGATGAGGTGACTAATGTGAGATTAAAAGCTCTCAAGGAAATAGAGAAAGATAAAGCTTGAGTTGTAAAAGCATACAACAAGGAGGTCAAGAGTAAATCCTTCCAAGTGGGAGAATTAGTATGGAAAACCATATTACGAATTGGATCGAAGAGCAATCAGTTTAGCAAGTGGTCACTAAATTGGAATGGTCCTTACAAAGTGATCAAAGTCATATTCAATAACTCTTATTTGCTAGAGACATTGCAAGGTGAACATCTCAATAGAGCATTCAATGGGAAGTACTTGAAAAAGTGTTTTCCAAGTGTTTGGCAAGAAGCCTAAGTGCTCTACAAACAATGGGCGATACATGTATCGCCCTTAGAACAAAAATGGATGATGTATACATTGCCCTTAGCCATTGAGCAGCCGATGAGATGGGTATCATCACTGTTTGGTTTTAATTTATTTGATTAAGTGTTTTCAGGTTTATGCATCATTCACCTAAAACCAGGAGGGCATATATTGACAACCAACATTGTCCACTTTGTGAAGTTGTCAAAATGTGGAATGGACTTCACCATTGCATTCCTCTCATTGAGATTGTCAAAAAACATATATGGAACGCCTAATTCAGAGTTCGGATCAAGGAGTTATGCCCTCGAAAAGATGCTCCGTTATCGAGAGTTCGGACTCAAGTCGGGACTTTCGACTGTTGAAAGTTCTGACAGGTGTTGGAACTTCTGGGAAGCCTGAAGAAACCTGCTCGGGAGTCTAGAGTTATCCCCATGTCAGGAGTTTCAACAAAGGTCGGGAGTTCCGAATGTCAGGAGTTCCAACCCAAGTCAGGACTTCCAAAAGACCTAACGAAAAACCCTGTTCGGATCTGGCCTTTTACATTCGGATCCGAAACTGTTCTAAACTCGTGGGAAACTTAGAAAATAAGGCTTAGAGAGGTTTCTTACTAGGATAAGACCACCCCCATATATATATGAGAGGATCATAGCCGATTGAGTTCCCATCTATCCAATCGACAAACAAATCAATCTACTACCTCTACTCCAACCCTTTTACTCTCTTCTCCAACCCCCATGTCGTTCATCCCTTGATCCGATGACCAAGGATAGTGCCCTAGGCTTGCCGGCTGACCTAGGGCAACCCAGCAATGTCCTTGCCCTGACGGGGTCCCTCCTGGGTGAGAGCTACGATGGTTTCTTTGCTAGTTTGCCAGAAAACTAGCTAGTTCTTCGTCACGCAATCACGTTGGTTATCCTTTAGTGGTTTGCTTGTAAACCTCTCCGTTCTTCACCATGAAAGCATGACATCCTTGCTGCATTCTTTGGTCCAGAGCGGCCTAGGCATCTAAGGCCCTATTGGTGTGTGATTTCGATCACTTCCGACATCAACAACATGGCAATCAAAGAAAAGATTTTGGAAAGTTTCTTGTTATTATTACAAAAACAAGTCTTCTGTTAGAATCACTTATTTTATTAAGACCCAAATAAATATTTTTATTCCTCAATGTTAAAACACACATAAGCCATTTAAGTATTTATTTAGGCACCTCTTCATTGCCATTGAGATTGAATGAAAACAATGATAAATGACAGTATTCTAGTTTCCATTGAACCTGTCCTAATAGATTTTTTTAGGCACTTCTTCCTAGCTAAGTTCTTGTCAAACAACAGTCCGGTTGATTAATTTGTATATCCATTTGTTGAGTACACATGCATTTTGTGCCTCTAGACTTATAGGATTCCTAAGCCTCCTTGGGCAAACAAAAAATTCCCCATTTTATGAATCTCTTAGACTTAGATTAGATCTCTCTCGGGTTTACCTTCATTAGCAAAGACACATGCCTGCATGGAGGCATTGATGTAGAGAGATCAGTGGAGTTGATCCTATAGTTGTACTCATCGCTAGGTGTCCTCCTAGCAGCAGCGACTCCCTCCTAGGTCAACCTGCTAGTGGTGGCGATGACCCTATCAGCGAGGTTGGGGAAGGTGAGACGTGGGGCACTAGCCTTCCCTTCACTCTAGCACTTGATCACATCAAGTCTTAGGGTTTGTGTGGCTGACCTCTCTCATTTGCATTGGCTACTGAGAGGGTTAGGAAACCTTTTTATAAGCGTTGTGCAACGGGGGAAGAGGCGCAACTAGGATCGGTTTTATGACTCAGATTAAGTCATGTAAGTGGGGGTTGCCCCCTTAGAACTCGGTCATGTGGCCGATGTTGAGATCAACCCAACACCTCCGAATCCAACTACCGAAACTACCTTGCCTTTCTCCATGGATGCTTCGTCACCTTCCCCCTAAAACTCAACTAGCTCATTGCTTCTATCTTCGATTATTCCAATGAGTTGTGTTGCCTTGGTGTAAAGAGCCAACAAACTAGGATCAACATTGGCAGCATAGTGTTGGTGCTCCTTAACGACCAAATTCGACCACCAATTAAGACATAAAAGGAGAGAAATTAACAAACTTAAACACATATGCATTTACCACTGGCCTAGTTCCACATGTATTTGGAAGATTATTTTTTTGCAGACAATATACACAAATACATGGGAGAATACACCAAAAAGCGCTTTCTAATGCTGAATTGTGCAAACAATAAATAGAAAGGTCCATCAATTTAAGATATCTATGTAGAATACCACCTAAGGAGCAGCCCAGGATCACTCATCGACCCACCATGCGAAGGTAGTGGTGATGGGAGACAGTCAAAGGACCGGCTGCGCCAGAAATAGCCACAGCACCGCCTCTCCTTCGTGTATAAATACAGGGGCAACAGCCACCCTCTACAACACACTTGGGAAGCACACAACATAAGATACACAATGTAGCAAGAAGAGAAGGAGCTCCACTTTCATATCTTAGCCCTTTGGCTTAGTTTAGGGAGTGAGGAAGGAAAAGAGATGGAGAAGTACCGAAATTGTCGGCTACCTCCATTTGTGTACTTGGGGCCCCTTGTACACATAGCAGAAGGAATGCCTGGGAATGTCGGCTCCCTCTTCACTTGTACCTCAAGTGAATCTAGTACTATTTGGAGTGCAAAGGTTCATGTTTATCTTCGGTAGTGAGTTCTACTTTAAGTTAGTCTTGTTTACTATTTTACTTGCAGGTTCGTCATCCATTCTCGTAGCGGATACTCTAGTAGAGGGCTCCTGATAAAGACGGATAACCCTGTACTGGTGCTAGAGTAGTAGTCGATAGCGTAGAGGCTACCTTCATTTACCTTGTTCCCCATGGTTGAGGGGTAGGCAATAGGTGGTGACAGCCATGTCCATCCCTCTCGTATTCCCCCACGTCAGGGTTCAATGTAGGCTACAGGCCAGCCTCGCCTGGCAGACTAGGTGTGATTCGGTGCTCGAAGTAAGCATATAGTGGCAAAGCTATCTTAGCCTAGGATCTCTATCCCTAGAAAACCTCGCTACCTGAGCTATCTTTCTTCTTGTCATCTTAGGTGAACTAGTTAAGAGACTCTTACACATCCATTCCTTGAGGAAATACGATACCATAAATACTTCCAGGTGAAATGCTACAACGGTAATTTCGTGCGCTTGTGGATTATTTCTGTATGCGTTGAGAAATACCAAGAAGCATTTCTAGCACTATTTTCGGGGAACAGTTGTCGTAATTATCTCTGAACCTAGTTCACTCATGTATCCTTGTGTTTTATCTTTCTTTTCAAAAAATGTTATTCCTTCTATTCTTTTTCACCATGTAGCCCTTATATATCTTTCTGCTCCTTAGGAGGAGTTCTTAGAGCCACCACCTTCGAAGTCAATCACAACTTCTGGCTATAAACTTTGTCCTGGCTTTGGCGATCAAGCTTATGACCATAAACTAAGCACTGTCGGGAGATGCCCTAGATTATCATAAACACAAACACACACACAACTTTTTCTTATCAATAACAGCAAGATCATGTTTTCAAGTTAGTATGCACTTTCGGGTATTCTTGTTTGCTAACCATGACAGGTTAAGATCAAGAAGAATAGGGGACATACGATGCTTGAAATCATGGGAGCTTGCATCGACTACATACTGTGATGACCTTTGGTGATGTGACACTCAAAAGGAGACCCCTAACACTACACACTTGATTTTCACAAAAGTCCAAGTGTGGGGGAGAATGGTGAGAGTTTCACCAAAAGGTCATCTTGGTTAAAAAGAAAAAATGATGTTAGCCCTGCCTCGCTAAAAAAGTATTAATAATAAAAAAAGAGAATCATCAAGAGCCTAGGGTGCTCGATCATTCATGAACAATCAACACCTCCACCCTGCCATTTCATAGAAAGGTATATATATACTAACCATATGCAGAAAGAGAGAAGGTCGCCATCAAGTGAAAAACAAAAGCATCATATGTGACGGAACAACTACATTACATCACTCACAATTCAATCACAAATTGTGGGACATGGTACAATTAATCAAGATATGAGAGAACCAACCCAAACATATCTTTCCTATTTTTAGTTACTTTCTACCACTGCATGTTTGCATGCATGTCACTCATTTAATTTCCTTTTCAAAAACCATGGCATGCTTGTTTAAATTCAACTCATCCACCCTATTTGCATTGCCTGCATATAAAAAACAACAATGGTTCTCTAGTTCACCATTCAAAGTTCTCACCTCCGTTTAAGTGAATCTCATGTTACTTTCATGCATCTTTTTTTCAATTCTAGTATGCTTTGGTTTGGATGTTGGTCGTACACCTTTTAAATTAGGCATGGTGCTTAGATTGGATGTAATGATCATGCTTCCATAAGCTATTTAAATTAAGCATGGTGCTTAGATTAATTAGCCTACCTTAATCATATTGGACATGGAGTCTAGTTTGATTTTTGAACTAAAACTGCCAAATATAGACTCTGGTTGCATGCATGGACTCACCCATGCAGGATATTATCAAATTCATGTGGGTAAGTCCTTGAGATGAATTCATAACAGAAATAAATCAAAATTCATTTGGTGAACTTTGAATAAACAAAGGTTTTGAATCTAAAAAAAGAAAGGCCTCTCTTTGCTAATTGAACGTATATGAACACCACTTTTCTTTAGCATAGAGGAAAACCTTTAGCTCATAACATCAACCACTATTGTTTCAAAACATTCGTAAAATCCCTCGGGTATGTATTGTCCACTAACCTTGTGCTGGGATGAAACCTTGATCAAAAGAAACATGGATCACACACCCGCCAAGCCAAACCACGAGAAGATCATGATGTTATGGCGGAAACAAAAAGAGCAATCATCCTTATCCATCTCCAGGATAAGATGATGCCCATTCAAGCTAAAATGCAATGGAGAAGTCCTACTCAATGGACTTAAAACGGTGAGCCCTTGCCGAAGGTAAATCGGTAGCTGTCTTTAAAATTCAAAATAAATATTTCTAGATTAAAATTTTGAATTCTTACTTCAAAATAAAACTCTTAGAAGAAAAAAAATCTATTATAAAGAAAATGAATGATAAAAAAATAGATAGAGAAAAGAGAAGAAGAGAAAGAAGGAGCATTCTCCTCTTCTAGACCTTTGCTATCACTAAAGCCCATGGTCCATACACACTAGTTGTGTGTGTGACCTAACATTGATGATAACCTGAGATGGACCATATACAACCGCCCCTGCAGCAGCTTCAAAGCTTCCATCTATAAATGTTGTTGGTAAGAACTCAGGTATGCTAAGGTAAATAAAATGTTCACCAACACATTTTACTCATGTTTGTCTCCATGGAAATATAAACTTGCTTATACCAGTTCATGCTTCCTTTGTTCATGATATATGCTTTGGTTTGGGTGTATTCTTAAGGTACATCTATAGGCTTTTTAGTTAAGCATGGTGCTTAGGTTAAAATAGCCTTCCTTAATCAAAATTTGACATGGTGTTGAAATTTGATTAATGAACATTGAGTATTACTTTCATAAACAATGAAGTAATCGATTATGGAGATGAATCAAGGCTATATTTATTTTTCAAACTTTACCTTAGCCTTGTTTATGCTAAATGATAGAAAGTTGGGTGAACCCATAAAATGAAATAAAAATTTAATAATAGTAGTAATAATAAATAACAAAAATAAAAGTAATAATAATAATAATAAAATTAAGGCTCTCCAGTGTTTCAACTGGTAGAGCTCTTGTCTGATTCTTTTTGTTTTTCTTTGTTAAATAAAAAGCATGTACAATATATAAGTGTGGGGGAGATTCTCTCAAGCATAACTAACACACATTCGAGATCCCCCCAACACGTTGCACAACATCAAATGATCCAACGTGATGAAGGATGTAATAGATGGCCCCAGAGAGGATTGGCTAGACCTCTAGTTTAGCTAACCCATCTCTGACTTCTCATAGCTCCTTCGTCTTCAATGATAGTTTGTGCAACACAACCCTCAACTCCCTCTAACTTTGAGTTTAAATAAACATAAATCTTGATCACTAAAATTAAACTCAATTTATCCCTAATATCTTCTCCTGATGAACAATGCCCCTATTCACCACACTTAAATTTTTGAAAAATGACATGTTTAAGACAGAAGCTTGCATATAGTTTGTTCCATATACATACACTTATGCTTGTGGGAAAATATTCTAATAGGACAATCATGTTGACTAAGTTGTTGTGATGTGTGATATAGTTCTAACTTAGAAATCCTACCATTTCTATTCAAGGTACTTGGAGAATTTATTTTGATAAAAAATTATTATAAAACCATAGTATCACATACTCCTCAATTGGTGACCAATTCCTACCAAAGCCAAATATAACATCTTGCAAGTTTCAAGCCTTCCACGGACGCTACTTGTTATTGTATTGAGTTTGGTCGAGTCTTGTTGATCCTTGTTGAGATATTTATCATGCTCCCAAGATCAAGATCACGTACACCCACATATATATGCTACTCTTACACTGGGAGTGCGCAAAAACATGCTTCCATTTGGACCCACCAAAAACTCTGCTCCAACACTGGGAGTAGATAAAAAAACACTTGTTAGGTAAATACTCCATATTCTAAAAGATAGTGATCTCTCTCTAAATATATGGTTTAGAAAAAGAGACATGGGCTATGCAAAAAGTTTATGATAAAAAAATATGTGGACACATGAAGGTCCAATTAAAAAATAGACACATGAAGGTCCAACATTCAAAAAGAAAAAAAATGATGAGCACTTGAAGGCTCATGTATTGAAGAAAAAGGGAGAAGGAAGAAAGATAGCCATGTTTCAAAATAATAAGTTATAGAGAGAGATCATATCTACTCCCTCTGTCTTAGGATAGAAGGCGCAACTCCCTTTGGCACCAAGACCAATAAGTAAATTAACTCCTACACATTAAAGGTGTTTTGGTTCTCCATCCAATTTACTGTGATGCCGCATGCATTCATGTAGAAACAGTCTAGCCAATTAGCTTCCTGCATTCATACATGCATGCTGCACAAATGCATTCCCGAGGAAGCCCAGGTGTCAGATTTGGTCCTGCATTAGTTGTTGTATGCGGGAGCTAAAGTGCAGGCGCTTTGTATCATGGGACTAAGAAAAAAAATAGTTACGCCTTATATCCTGGGACGGAGGGAGTACAAAAGGAGTGTAGTTTTAGTTTACCATTTTTCCACACACATGCACATCTTGGTCTAAGAATATGACATCTCTCACCTTGGATCCTCGATTTGACTTTACAACATGCAATACAAGTATGCTATATTGTTTATCCCTACCTAAAGCTCCACATAAACCTTTTTAGAAGTAGGAGAAGGCAAAATATTGCTATGCCTTGGTAAGGATTTATACACCATTGAGTGATTTGAGAGTGCCATTTGAGGAGTATAAAGTGAACTATGCTTTTTCTTGAGAAAAAAACTCCAAAACTCCAAGTTGCTAAGATGTGAAATTGGGGAGATGACTTTGTTTAGGGACTATTACCACTTTTCAACAACCAAAGGAAACATGTTAGCTAACGCCACATATCCCACTGGTATAAAGAATGTGTTGGAATAACTGTTATGTAAGGCATATATCTTAGGATGTTATGCTCTTGATTACTTTTATCTCTAAACTTTGCTCGAGGACGAGCAAAATACTAAGTGTGGGGGAGCTTGTTGGTGGTCCTTAATGATCAAATCCGACCATGAATTAAGACATAAAAAGGGAGAAATTAACAAACTTAAACACATATGTATTACCACTGACCTAGTTCCACGTGTATTTAGAAGATTATTGTTTTTGCAGGACATATACACAAATACATAGGAGAATACACCAAAAGGCGCTTTCCAATGTTGAATTGCACAAAGAATAAATAGAAAGGTCCATCAATTTAAGATATCTGTGCAGAATACCACCTAAGGAGCGGCCTAGGAGCACTCACTGACCCACCATGCGAAGACAGTGGTGATAGGAGCCAGTCAAGGGCCGACCACCCCCTGGGGTCGGTCGACCCCCACCTGGCGCCGCTCATCCTTTCCTTCATGTAGAGGTTGCATGCCTCCATGCAGAAGGTGGTGATGCATGGGCTTCACGCCAAAAACAGCCACATCACCGCCTCTCCTTAGTGTATAAATAGAGGGGCAACTGCACCCCTCTACAACACACTTGGGAAGCACACAACACAAGATACACAATGTAGCAAGAAGAGGAGGAGCTCCACTTTCATATCTTAGCTCTTTGGCTTAGTTTAGGGAGTGAGTGAGGAAGGAAAAGAGATGGAAAAGTACCAGAATTGTTGGCCACCTTCATTTGTGTACTTGGGGCCCCTTGTACACATAGCGGAAGGAATGCGGGGAATGTCGGCTCCCTCTTCACTTGTACCTCGGTGAATCTAGTACTATTTGGAGTGCAAAGGTTCGTGTTTATCTACGGTGGTGAGTTCTACTTTAAGCTAGTCTTGTTTACTATTTACTTGCAGGTTCGTCATCCATTCTCATAGTGGATACTCTCATAGAGGGCTCTTGATAAAGACTGATAACCCTGTGTGGCGCTAGAGTAGTAATCGATAGCGTAGACGTGGTGTCTAGGCTTGAGGCTACCTTCATTTACCTTGTTCCCCATGGTTGAGGGGTAGGCGGTAAGTGATGACAGCCCTATTCATCCCTCGTATTCCCCCATGTCCAAGTTCCACGTAGGCTATAGGCCAGCCTCGCCTGACAGACCAGGTGTGATCCGGTGCCCGAAGTAAGTATATAGTGGCAAAGCTATCTTAGCCTAGGATCCCTATCCCTAGAAAACCTCGCTACCTAAGCTATCTTTCTTCTTGTTATCTTAGGTGGACTAGTTAAGAGACTCTTACACATCCATTCTGTAAGGAAATACGATACCCTAAATACTTCCGGGTGAAATGTTACAATGGTAATACCATGCGCCTATGGATTATTTCTATATGCGTTAAGAAATACCAACAAGCATAGCTTTCTTCTTGTTATCTTAGGTTAACTAGTTAACAGACTCTTACACATCCGTTCCCTAAAGAAATACGATACCCTGAATACTTCTGGGTGAAATGCTACAACGGTAATTACGTGTGCTTGCGGATTATTTCTATATACGTTAAGAAATTACCGACACTTAGTTATAAAATTCTAGCAATGAGCCAACAAATAGGGATCAAGAAACAGTCCACTCGAGACACCAATAATTCTAGCAATTTTTGTTCATTGCATTGATACAAAGTTAATGCTTGCCCATCAGCTTACCATGTTCTTTATCTATTTCAAAATAAATCTAACTTCTACACTCTAGAAATGTTCTGAATCAAACTATGCCTAAGATACTTTTTAGCAAAAATACAGCAGGGAGGCCCCCACTGTAAGGATTATATTAAACAAATACAAGGATGGTACAAAAGAAGCCTTAGAAGAGAGGCAAAAACAAAAAAAACACCAAAAAACAAGCCCAAAAACTATACTAAGGCATCTATACACAACAGGTATTCTGGGCGCTTTTGCTCACTAAATCTGTGTGCTTGAAGACTAGCTTCTTCAAAGAAGGAACTTTTTTAGGAATCAAAAGACGGACGACCTCTGTCAAAGATGAAATTATTTCTTTGCTTCCAAATTTACCAAGCAGCTATGATGAATATCTCCATAAAGAAGGGGCTTTGGTATTGGAGCTTAGCATGATGCATCATTTGGAAGAACTCTTTTGTTAGATCCCAACTAATTCCAAGGTATTGCCAACATGCTTGACTAAAAGGGTAGCTGAAGAACAGATGAAGCGCACACCCCTCAATGATGTTGTTACAGAGAACACAGTTGTAATTATTTCCTTGGAACTTTTGTTTCTTCGTTAGGATATTCCTCGTGTTGAATCTATCCATAAGGAGAAGCCAAGTGAAGACCCGAAGTTTGTTACAGCATTTAGAGTTCTAAATCCAGAGAAAGGGTGATGGGGGTTGTATGTTCTTATAAGGTAGGTTATAGCATTTAGAGGAGGAATAGTTCTTGCTTCCCCAGATGTATTCCCATGAGTCTTTTGAGCTTGACTTTGTATTTGAATCACTTGTAAGGCTTGAATGAGGTCTTGTAAACTTTGAAATTCTTGAAAGGCTTTTTCTGATAGTGGCAAATGAATTAGGCTTCAAGTGTGTTGTTTGACAGAAAACTTGCTACAGAAATATTCCTATTTCTAGCAAAGGAAAAAAGCCTTGGAAACTTAGATTCCAGAAAGATACTTTTAAAACCATTCAGGGCTAGGGGCTTTACCTGAGGGCATGTGTTTGATGACTTCATCAATGTCTAAAGTGGAGAAAGGCCTTGAGAGGGAATCAAGGTCATCTCTAGCTTGCACCAAGTATATTATGAAAATATGTGAAAGGATCAAGATGCCCAAGACACACAAAGGACTTGCAACCTAAGTTCCAAACTTACTTCTACCATGGCAATTCTATGAATGTAAAAATAAGTATTAAATTGCTTAAAGTAAATGCTCAAAGTAAATAGGTAGAGAGGAACACGGCGATGTTTTGCCGAGGTATCGGAGAGTCGCCACTCCCCACTTGTCGGTGTTTCGTACAAGCACCGGCAAGTAAATTTATAGTAATGCACGTTAGGCTCGGATGGTGCGCTAAAGGACACAAGATTTATACTGGTTCAGGCCAAATGTCCCTATGTCCAGTTTGCTGCTGCTCGTGTTATTAGCACTATGAACGGTCTGTAGTAAGGGGTACAAACGATCGAGAGAGGAACTGGTCCCAAGTCTCTGATGGAAGGGTCGAAAGGTGGTCAAGAGCTTTGTAGCCGCTTGACTATGTGTATGAGTGCGTCGTATTGTTTGGTCTTTTTTGGTCCCTCCCCTTGATGGAGGAAGCGCATCCCCTTTTATAGAGGAAGGGGGTGGCTTTTACAAGGGCCAGGGTTTAGGATGTATATTCTACTTAGTCTTGTGGCTCACATCTACCCAATCCTCCTCCTTCATTCTGGTGAGTGCAAAGGGAGATAGGCGCCTACAATACTATTGATGTCTCTGTAGAATGTCAGGTTGATTGCAAAAATGCTGCCTTGTGTAGGGTGTGGGCTGTAGTACTGTGGTTCTGACTTATTGGCCTCTCCCATCCTTGCTCTGCACGCCTTCTGGTTCCTGTGAGTCTTCACCGGAGGGATGAGGGGTCAGGGTTCGGAGCGATGATGTGGTCAAGGCCCTCTGACTTGGTGGACCTAAGGGGTCAAGAAGTGGGTGTCGCTCCCTTGGGTCCATAGTATGATGATGGAATGTCCGTCGTGCGTGGAGGTATTAAGTCCTTTTCTGGAGCATAGCGATTGTCGTATATCTTCGTCAGGTTGCGTGTCCCCGAGCTAAAGGCGGCGCCTACAACTCTATAGGGCGAGGAGCATGCACCTGTACAACCTTTTGGGCTCTGCGACACCCAGAAGGGTCTAAAGCACCTGTCCTGTCATCCCCTGGTAGTACTTTTCCTACCAGGGCGCAGGGTATGGTCCTTGGAGCCACGGTTGACCCGAATGTCTTGTCTTGCCCTGTACTTATCATCTCGAGGGAATGGGGACAAGTTGTTAGGGAGGATGAATCCAATCTTTAGATATGGAGCAGGGTAAGACTCGTTCCTCGCCATCGGGCAAAACAGAGACCAATTCCTATCTCTCGGGTGAGACCGACCTCGCCCCTTCGGGGTCGGGCGAGGCGGAAACCTATCCCTCAGCCCTCAGGCGAGACCGAGCCCACCTTCAAGGCGTCGGGTGAGACGGAGTTTATCCCTTGGCCCTCGGGCGAGACCGAGCCTGTCCCAATGGCATCGGGCAAGACGGAGATTAACCTTGAGCCCTCAGGTGAGACAGAGTTATCTCCCAAAGGCAGTCGGGTGAGGCGGAACCAAACTCCTGTTTACCTAAACGAGGGACGAAACAGTGCCCTTATGCGTCTAGAAGTTTTTCACGTTCGGTGGTTATTGGTTCCACCCTCTAGGGTACCCCGGTATTAGGTCCCCGACACCACTAGTCCTCGTTGGAGCACCCGCACAAGGGTGTAGCTCCCCCTTGATCCATGCAAGGATCAAGTGCTCTCTACGGATTGATTCTTCGACACTTCGTCGTGGTGAATCACCCAAAACCGCTCACAACTTGAGTTGGGTCACCCACAAGCTCCACCGGGTGATCACCAAGCTCCCAATCACCACCAAGCCATCTAGGTGATGGCGATCACCAAGAGTAACAAGCACAAACTCTCACTTGACCACGCGAAGCCTAATGAGAATGGTGGATGCACACTTTGCTACTCTTGATTCACTAATGAGGCTACTCTCTTGGATTCTCAAATCTCAATCACCTCACTAGGACCTTGCTCTTCTTGGCACTCACAAACATGTTTCTCAGCTATTGAAATGAGCAAAAGTGACTCCACACATGAGTGGAGCTTCTATTTATAAGGCAGCCTGAAAAACGAACCGTTATGCGCCTCTGCGGGGTGACCGGACGCTTCGGTCATGTTGACCAGACGCTCCGGTCAGTTCAACCCACACACCAGTGTTTAAGTGTTGACCGGACGCTAGCAGGGTCCGATCACCACTGACCGGACGTGTTTAGTCACATTAACCCCTCACTAGAACCTTACTGTACTCGACCGGACATTGGATCCTTAGGGTCCGGTCAGTATTGACCGGACGCGTCCGGTCACAGATTCACTCTTTTGGAACCTTACTGGAGTTGACCGGACACTGGTCCTCGGCGTCTGGTCACTCGACCACTCAGCGTTCGGTCATACCAAATGCAATCACCTTAGTCAAATGAACTGACCGGACCCTGTGGCCAGCGTCCGATCACACCGGAGCCAGTGTCCGGTCAGCATTTGACCCTCCATTCACTTCCAACTTTTGAACATATGTGAATAAAGTTTGCTCCATAGGATCATAGGGCTATTGTGGAGCTACCTAGTGCTAGTTTTAACAAGTGTGCACCACACCTAACTCACTAGACTCATCTAGGTCAAGCTACCCGTCCATACCCCTCTTAATAGTATGACCAAAGGAAAAACAAAGTCCTAAACTACTCTAAGTGTCTCTCCAACTCCAATCGACACTTAGAACAAGTCATCCTTAACCTTGTCGTCCATCCTTTGAAAACAGAAATGATTTCCATCGTAGGGGCATGACCACCTTGATTGCCCAATTGATCTCCATTACCATGACCTAACTTAATTGCCTCTGCAAAACACATGTTAGTCATAGTAATCTTGTATTGTCATTAATCATCGAAACACAACAAGGGGCCTAGATGCTTTCAATCTCCCCCTTTTTGGTGATTGATGACAATACCACCTCGAGTATGTGAAAGAGTGAGGTTTTTGACATGCTTGGTTCATATAAGCTTTTGTCAATAAGAACAAGAGCGTTAGGCAAGCTTATATGACCCAAGCCAACATGATGTACTTAAAAGATATGAAATAAGCATGAGTACAAGTAGTAAAGCTCATTTGCATCAGAGTAAAGCGCGGAAGCAAAAGCAAATGAGCATAACACAAGTGATATGACATATAAAGGAATTCAAAGTAGAGAGCACACATGTCATATATCACAATCACATAGATATCACTATCACATAGATATAATAGTATGCATGAAAGTAAACACACGAATGCATAAAAGTAATAGTGTATCACACAAATAAAACTCCAAATGTATATAATAGACTAATAGCTAACTAGACTCCCCCTAAAAGACGCTCCCCTGAGTCTACATGCTTGAACCCTCTCCCCCTTTGGCGTCAAACATCAAAACCTAAGGGTCGGTCGGCGGGGCTACAGCGGACAAGTCGGGCTCTGAGGTACGAGGAGCAAGCTAAAACTAGGCGCCATCATCATCTGACCCTGAGCTCTGTACTGACTGACCCTCTGTGGCTAAAAGTGTCTCTAAAGCAGTCTAGGTCTAAGCTAGGGTAGGTGCTGCCTATGATGCTGCTGGTATATCTGTCGTAGGATCTAAAGATGCGATAGAAGAAGGGAGCCTCTAAGTAGTCACGGTGATAGAGCTACTGTAGAGGGACCTAGGGCATACATATGTGGCGGTGTAGGCATCCCTGCCAACTCGCTAAAAGATGCTCCAAGACTCCTGGAGACTGACATGTCAGGCACAAATAGCGAGGGTGACTGATCCGGTGTGAAGCCCGTGTGATATGGTGTGAACTATGGGGCTACCACTGGCGAGGATAACAACTGGGACACCTGTACTGTGGGAGAAGCAAACAGAGCTGGAGGTTGTCCCTGACTCTAAAGCCCACTGGGCTGTACTGCTGGAGTCGTTGTAGTGGTGGCAGGCTAAGCAAGCTAGGGTGAGGGCTATGACTATGGAGCCCCAAGTGCTATTACTACATGCTGCATAAATCCCATAAGCTGCTGCTGCATGAGTAACTGCTGCTGATGCATCTACTACTGCTGCTGCTGGAGGACCTGCTACTATCGCTGGAACTCGTCCTGATGAGCCTGAAACTGTGCAAAGTTGGCAGTGGTCTCCTGAGCCTATCGTGCCTGATCCTACTACATTCGCTTAAGAATAGCAATCAAAGCGGGGTCCGTCTGCGGTGTAGGTGGAGCTGAGCTAGAACTGTTGGCCTCTACATCATGTCTGCATGGAGGCATCTAAGGAATAGGCAGGTGGTCATCATCTGAGCTGTCACTAGACTCGCTCCTCTCCTCCTGAGCCTCAAGCTGCTCCTCCTCAGTAGCAGCTATGCCTCTAATAATCTCATCCTGCTGAGCTACGGACTCTGGTACATCTGGACGACGGCAAGGCTGAGTGGATGCCTGTGGTGTGCTATGCCTGATCCTCTATGCCATGTTATAAGCTGAGTCCTAACTTGTACAACCTTGAGCATAAGAAATGTGATCCAATGTCCATATGGAAGTTGCCTGCGACCCTTGAAGCCCTCAGCTATCGTGTCCTCCATCTCAGACAGAAGAAGATTCCAAATATCGAACACTGTCTATGGCATCAGGGCATTGAGGAGCCAAAGCTGGAGGCAGATTAGGCCCTCTCTGTATCCCATCCTGGGGAGTAGTCTCCTCCTAATGATAGCCTCTAGCACTCGAGCTATGGAAGTAAGATCACTGGGGTTCCTCCTCGACCCCTCACCAAAGGGCTCCTTGAAGCAATGGCGCACAAGATCTGTAGGGGGCACCAAACCACCATGAGGACGCCTAGGAGGCTCTTGCTGTCCATAACATACCTCATGTAACCTGACAGGCTGCTCCTGTAGCCTCAGTATCTCCCTAGCCCTCTGATTCATCATCCTGTAGTCTCTGCCTCTGAATGCAAAGTGAATATATCTATGGTGTGGGTCAATGTAGAGTGAAGCATAGAACTATCGAACCTAAGATGGTACATACAATCCGATCCAGACAATCAGATCTGTTAGCCCTGGTAGATATGCAAGATAGGGGTGAATATGCTCTCTAGCTACTGTGACTATAGCCTCAATGCTGCAAACCCGCTGAGATCTGAAAACTGCTCCACTATTCAGATATGCATTATAGAAGTCTTCTTGGAGCGGTGTATAGAATCCCTCTGAAGCTCTCTCATCCCTCCTAGGTGGAAACCACACATCAAACTCCACAAAGCAAAGCTGCTGAACCTGCTTGGCCGTGGTGGCCCTCAAGTCAAGGTGGGTCACTGGAGGCGGACCTTGTGGACGAGGTGGTGGACGTGATCCGCTCCGCTGTGCCAGCGGCCTCAGTGACACTAGAACCTGGGTATGACCAGAGCAGTGTAGCTGTGGCTAGGGTGCCTGCTCGGTCTCCTCAGCCTGCTGGCCCTCCTCACCCTCCTAAGGCTGATGTGACTGCTGTCCCTTCTGTGTCTCCTAAGCTGCCTAAGGCTCTGCTGGTGGAGGCTGTTGCTGTGACTCCTGCTGTGACTTCCCCTAAGGCTGAGGATCCATAATGGGAAGACATCGTCCTGCCATCATGATAGTCCTAGGTGGACTGCCATGAAGACGCTCAATGCGCTCAAGTCTGCCCTACGCGTCTGGTGCCAGATGATCTGCAATGACAACTCCACTGTGGGCACCTCCTCTCTCGGCATGCTTTGTGGCCTTAGCTACTGCTACTGCTTTCGCTGTCTCTACATCAGGGTACTTGCGCTTCTTTGATGTAACCTGCTTTGTCGCCTTGCCTTTAGTTCCTATGGGCAAGTGAGGCGGAGGCCTCCGATCATCATCTCTTGGACCACCACCAACGTTCTTGGTGCAAGCCATCTGATCTGACTAGAACCACTGCCGCTAACAAGATCAACTATCCACTGACACTTTTGAGGCTTGGCCTCGATCCGTACTTATGAGCTTGGCTCTGAGTTAACTGACAACAGCACCTGTCACCTCAACGACATCAACTCGCTACACGATAGAATAGAAGGATATACAAGTAAATATGATATATCTAATAGATGCGAAACCCTATGAGAGCAAGCAATGTAGGTACGAAATTGAATCGACTGGCTTGCTACCTGATGAACCAATGATCCGAAGAAAAGAAGAGACGTCACGCAGGGAACCACGGAACCGGCTAGGGTCAAGGTTCACGAAGCATGGCATGAATCGGTGAAATCGACGACAAGGATTGCAGTGCAAGGTCACGGTGGTGCTAGGCTACTAGAGTATGAGCAGAGCACAAGGGCTCAGGCAGTGGATGCACTAGCACGGGGAGGCGCAGGGAGCATCGACTGCGACGATGCTACGAGCACCGGCGACGATTGTGGCGTGGGGAGCTACGGTGGTGGCGTGCGCACGGGCTGGTGATGGCATGGCGGCTGCGGCTTGGCCGGGAGGCGCTGCGTGAGAGGCAGTGGTGGAGCTAGGCAGCATAGCGGCTAGGGCTTGTGGTGGCTCAGAATGATGAAGGCGCAGCGATTAGGGAAAACACACGACAGGATTAGGTAAATAAGGGTCACCCCGATGTGACAGAGAAGGAAATAGGAAAGAGACTGTAACACCTCGGGTGTTTAAGTATTAAAACCTGACATGTCATCATATGCATTGCAAAGCATTTGGCATTTGGTGAAAACTTTGATATGCATACACTAAAACAAGTTTACCTTTATGTGGTATGTGTTGAATTGTATTGTTTGAATCAAGTTAAAAATTTGGTTTGAATTTGAATTTTCAAGAAACCCTGATTTTCAATATTTCAATCCTACCCTAAAAACTTATTTCAAAATCTAAGCACATTTTGGGGTTGAGCCTTAAAGTAAAAGTGTAGAGCTTGTCAAGTTATACAAAGTTTGTTTTTGGAGTTTTCAAAGTTGTTATGAAAAATTTGAAGTAATTTGAAAAGGCGTAATTCGTTAAATGTCACTTATTTGAATTCAAAAGTTCATTTCAAAATGTAGACCGAATTAGGGGGTGGTTATAAAAGCAAAGTTGTAGAACTTTGGATTTTAAACAACTTTTATTTTTGGAGAATTTTGAGTTGTTATACAAATTTGGGAGTAATTTGAATTTTAAAATAGATGGCAATTCTGTAAATATAAGGAACAGTACCACGACCACCGCCCCACCGCTGGCGTTGCTTCTTCGGTCTTCCAGACGCGCCTGTGGCCGCTCTTGGCATCGTGCTAGCATGGAGAAGGGCACCGCGTGTCGTCTCCTTGATCTCTTGGCCATTCTATAAAGCTCCAACGCCGTCGTCGGCTTTCCTTTCTCTGCTCTGTTTTTCCCGTCGTCACCGGTCATCTCCATCGAGCCCTTGCCGTTGAACTAGTGCCTCCGCCATCGTAGCAAAGCACCTAGTAGTTTCGCCTACTCCTTGCACATCCATCCAGCTAGCTTGGGTCATCTGATTTCGCCGGGAACCCACGGTGCGAACTCTTCTTCCTCGCGGCCAGTAACCTCTCCGTCGCAGGCGCCTCTCTGTGGCCAGCGTTCTCCGGTGAGCCGTTGCCATTGATTAGTGTACCTACAGCTCTGTCTCGATGTCGTGGTGCTTAATCCATTATTTCTTGGTCATTTTGCCCACTGCAGTCGCCGGAACACCATCACCGATGAGCTTTGCTCCGCCGCGATCACCGTGAACGTCGACCCATGTCGTCGTAGCTCCTCCGGTCTCGCTCTTTGCTTCAATGCGTTCGAGGTATGCTACTGATGCTTCCTGGGCTATTTATTTGATTGCCACCAGTCTCCTGTCGCCGGCATAGTGTCACCGAGCCGCCGCGTCCGCCATGGCCGGTGTCAGCCTCGAATCGTGCCGTGATTGAGTTAGCTAGTGTCTCTAATCGATGCGCCATGTTGTTGTGAGTGTTTTGGTACTTTGGCCATCGCCGTTGGACTCACCGTCGGCGAGTTAGCGTCGGTCAGCGCCGTCGCCGTCATGGTCAAAGCTAGAGGTTAGGGATGACAGGTGGGGTCACCTTGTCAGCGACTGTGCAGTTTGAAAATTATTTTTCCTTTTTCAGAATTGAATGAATAGTGTCTGTTTTTGTTATTTTTTTGTAGATTTATGTAGAGCTCCAAAAATTATGAAAATTTTTGTGTGACCTCTCTGTGATGAATATTATTTAGGAAAAATATGAAATATTGAATTACAGTACTTTTTGAATGTGATGAAAATTGCTCAATTAATTAATAAATGGATTTCCATGATTTTTCTAGGCTCAATTAATTATCCAAAAATTATGAAATTTGTTTTGCCACTTACTTATCATGTGATGAATATTTACTAAAATTTTGAGCTTAATTAGAATAAGTTGATTTATTTCATAATTTTGAATTAAATAATTAATTCATAAAAGCAAATAGTAACCTTTAATAATTTAGGTTTTGTTTGAAATTTTGGATTGAGTGATGACCTTGGGTCATTAGTTGATAATGATCCTTGGCAATTGATGTATGTGTTATGAAAAAGATTTAGTTAGTTTGACTTGTAACTGTACCGCGAAGGAAAGTTGTATCCGAATTGTTAATTTTTGCATCCATCATCGAGCATCATGTTTCATATCCCACATCATGTTAAACATGGCATTGTTACTACGTGTAGTGAACGAAGGTGAACACATGGTAGTTAATCAAGTTGCGGAGGAGGTTAATCCGCCTGTTGAGGTCGGATCTGATACTTGTGGAACGTCGCAGGAACCTAATTTTTCCATCAACGAAGGCAAGCCCCGGATGCATTTAACCCTACCTTGTGTTTTACAAATTTTATCGCTTTTGCTTTTCTATACTGCATTAAGTGATTAGAAGTCAAGTGGAAACCTAATTGGTGCATTACCAACCTTGTTTTTCCAAGTCTACCTTGTTACCAGTTTTAATTCGTAAATGACTAGTTATGCTTAGTCATGCTTAGTCAGGTGATTACCTGTCACCTGAGAATTTTAAATGGATCTTTGGTTACTTATGTTATCATGAGATATGAGCATGGAAGTAATAAATCTAGACCGGATAGACTCGGTGTGTGAGAGCCACAAGACATGGAGGTCTTGTGAGCGGCTTCTTTCCGCCTATGTCGATTAAGGTCCGTCCGTTGTTGAATTGCATGAGATGAGACTTTGTAGTACTAACCACATACTCCGGTAAGCCTTAACTTGGCGATTCTATTACAAGAATGGCTAATCGCGCACTGGGAGTGGAGAGATGGCGGAAATAGCATGTACCCATGTGGCAATGGGCCAGATTGGTGGAGTACTGTATTCTCGGGTGACGCGGACCTATTCTGGTTTTAGAAGATCCGAGGGTAGGTTGATATATGTAAGTCAGGGACCTACATATGTCGTGTGGTCTAAAATCCCCAACTGGGTTTGAATCGGTTCGAATCGTCGTTACTCCTCTGTTATGGAGACTCAACTCACTGTTCATCATCGTAGTTTAATAACTGAAACGTACTTGAGCTGGATTTGAGAAGGAGTTTGATATGAAGTTCATGATCTCATTACGGATCATGGTAGATTCATATATTGTTCTTATGAAGTTTAAACATTGAAATACTAAGAATTTTGTTAAAGAGCTTTTACGCAAAAGAACTTTGATTATTGCTAAAAGCCATACCTTGAATCCCTGAGCCTGCATCCCTGAGTCTTCTTAGTTTTTATTTCGGTTAAGTCATGTTGAGTACTTTTGTACTCAGGGTTCGTTGACCCTTGTTGCAGGTGAGCCTCATGAGCAGGTCTATTTTGGACCTTGCTGCATGACTGTTGTTCAGGTCGATGACGATAAATGAATGTGTGATCCTTAGGCAGGATGCTTATTTTGTGTGTTATGTTTATGTTAATTATGCCACTCCACTACTACTATGGTTTGTAATAATTATCAAACTTAGTTTGTAAGGTTTGAAACAATTGGTTTGTAAACTATGTTATCGTAAGACTTTCGCTATTTTACTTTGATGTATATATTTGAATAAATGTTGTAATACTGCAATGACTCTGTAATGTGATCCTGCTCGGAAATCATGGATGATTCGGGGTTTCCCGAGGACACCCGACAGACTTCTTAAGTTACCAGGAACATATGCATAGTTGTCAAAGGTCGTTGGACAGTGACAAGTGCATGTGGGTCCTATAATTTAGGAGGTTCTACCACAGAGACCTGATGCCGCACGATATCTACTGACCAGACGCTCTGGTGGTAGCAACCGGACGCTACCACCCAGCGTCTAGTCGATTTCAGAGAGGTTCAATTCCTCTGGAATTGCGACCAGACGCATCCGATGGTCCATGACCGGATGCAGCCAGAGTTTGGTTAGTTGCCTTTAACACCATGTAGATCGACCGGACGCTGGAACCCTTCCTGACCAGACGCTCAAACGCAGAGTCCGGTCACTCCTTTAGCTTCTGTTCACCTCCTATGAACTGACCGGATGCTGGACTGCAGAGTCCGATGCAACGTCCGGTCACCCTTTTTCAGCAGATCTTCAAAGTTCCTTCGCGCTGCCTGTTCTCAATCGAGTCCCAACTCAAATAAGATTCAAATAAACACTAATTGGGACTGATGTGAGTGACCTCTCTCAAACCCTCATATTTTTCAAAATATTTTGCCTTAGGCTATAGCTCTTTTTACGAAAATAGGCAATAAGGGGGCAAATGGAACAAAACGACAAAACAACATTCATGCATATGCAATACTTGTAAGTAAATCTAGTTGCTTGTCAAGTTTGATCCAAGATTAAGCTTCTTCACACGCTTTTCGGCGGTTATCTTAACCATGTTAGACAAGCCCTATATGCATTATAAAGCATTAAACATGTTGTATATTATAATGCAATGCAAGGGACAACACAAGCTCAATTTTTAGTGAAGTTGCTAAAATCAAGCACATTGAGCTCATTCCGCAATCTATAAAATGTAGCCTCATCTAGCGGTTTAGTGAAGATATCCGCTAATTGATCTTCGGTTCTTACACCTTCTAGTGATATATCATTTTTAGCAACATGATCTCTTAGAAAGTGATGGCGGATATCTATGTGCTTGGTGCGAGAGTGTTGAACCAAATTATTTGCAAGTTTTACCGCACTTTCATTATCGCACAAAAGAGGTACCTTTTCTAGAACTACACCATAGTCTAGCAAAGTTTGTTTCATGTATAATATTTGTGCACAACAAGCACCCACGGCAATATATTCCGCTTCGGCAGTGGACAAAGCCACACTATTTTGTTTCTTGGAGGACCAAGACACAAGTGATCTACTAAGCAAATGGCACCCTCCGGATGTGCTTTTTCTATCAACTTTAGAACCAGCATAATCCGAATCGGAATAGCCAGCTAATTCAAATATAGCTCCTTTGGGATACCAAAGACCAATGCTTGGTGTGTGCTTAAGATACCTAAGGATTCTTTTTACAGCAATTAAATGTGTTTCCTTAGGATTAGCTTGAAATCTAGCACACATACATACACTAAACATGATGTCGGGTCTAGATGTGGTTAAATATAACAAGCTACCAATCATGGAACGGTAGAGAGTTTGATCAACCGGGTTACCTCCCTCATCTAGGTCGAGATGTCCATTGGTAGGCATTGGTGTCTTGATTGGCTTACATTCATCCATCTTGAATCTCTTGAGAAGATCTTTTGTGTATTTCTCTTGAGAGATGAAGATGCCTTCTTTCATTTGCTTGACTTGAAAACCAAGAAAGAATGTAAGTTCACCAATCATTGACATCTCGAACTCCTTTGACATCAATTCACCAAATTCTTTGCATGAGTCTTCATTTGATGATCCAAAGATGATATCATCAACATATACTTGACAAATGAAGATATGCCCATCAAGCTTCTTGGTGAATAGTGTGGTGTCAACCTTCCTAATGGTGAAGCCCTTCTCAATGAGGAAGTCCCGAAGGCGCTCATACCAAGCTCTTGGGGCTTGCTTAAGCCCATATAGTGCCTTGGACAACCTATAAACATGATTAGGATATCATTAATAAAGCCATTTAAAATGCACTTTTCACATCCATTTGATATAGTTTCATTTCATGATGTGATGTATATGCAAGTAGGATACGGATGGTTTCTAATCTTGCAACCGGTCTAAAGGTCTCTCCAAAATCCAAACCTTCAACTTGGGAGAACCCCTTTGCAACTAGTCTTGCCTTGTTCCTCACAACAACACCTTGATCATCTTGCTTGTTGCAGAACACCCACTTTGTTCCAATGACTCTTGCACCTTTTGGTCGCTCTTCAAGAGTCCAAACTTCATTGTGAGTGAAGTTGTTCAACTCTTCATGCATGGCATTGATCCAATTCGGATTTTTAAGAGCTTCTTCTATCTTGCTAGGCTCATAGCAAGAGACAAAAGAGTGATGAGTAATAAATGAAGCAAGTTTTTTAGATCGAGTCATTACACCCTTTGATGGACTCCCTATGATGAGATCTTGTGGATGATCTTGTAGGAGAGGTGTATTTCTTCTATTGACCACTTGAGAAGGAGGTTGTGGAGCATCAACATCTTGTGCTTGTACCACCATTTGCTCATGGGAGATATGAGTATCTTCATTTTCTACTCTTCCATCTTTTTCACCATCTTGTGGCACACTTGATGAAGAAGGTTGATTAATGACTTGTACATCATCTTCACCATCTTTTGGCTTAATGTCTCCTACCGAAATATTCTTCATAGTCTCCCTCAATGGTTCATCGCCTACATCATCAAGATTCTCATGTGCTCCTTGGGAGCCGTTAGATTCATCAAATTCCACATCATATGTTTCTTCAACCAAGCCGGTGGCATGATTAAATACTCTATATGCTTTGGACTTTGATGAGTAATCAACAAGAAAACCAATATCACAACGTCTTTAGAACTTCCCTAGGTGTTGCCGCTTCTTGTAGATGTAGCATTTGCAACCAAACACCCTAAAAAAGGAGACGTCTGGCTTCTTCCCATTAAGCAAATCATAAGGTGTCTTGCCAAGAAACTTTTGAAGGAATAGGTGGTTGGATGCATAGCATGCAGTGTTGATTGCTTTTGCCCATAGAGCTTCGGGGTGTTGTACTCATCAAGCATTGTTTTGCAAGAGTGATCAATATCCGGTTCTTCCTCTTAACTACACCATTTTGTTGAGTATAAGTTGTGGAGACTTCATGTTTGATTCCAACTTCATCACAATAAGCTTCAATGTTTGTGTTGTCAAATTCTTTTTCATTGTCACTTCTTATCTTCTTGAGCTTCACTTCAAATTCATTTTGAGCTCTCTTGGCAAACTTCTTGAAGCAAGATGCAACTTCAGATTTGTCATGAAGAAAGAATACCCATGTATACCTTGAATAGTCATCAACAATCACAAGACAATAGAGATTCCCTCCCAAACTCTTGTATGTTGTTGGTCCAAATAAATCCATGTGTAGGAGTTCTAGCACTCTTGTGGTTGACATGAAAGCTTTGGTTGGATGAGTATTTGCAATTTGCTTGCCGGCTTGACATGCACTACAAAGCTTGTCCTTTTCAAACTTCATATCCTTCAACCCTCTCACCAAATCATTCTTCATAAGCTTCTTGAGTGAGCTCATCCCAACATAAGCAAGTCTTCTATGCCATAGCCACCCAAGTGTTGTTTTGGTGAATAGGCAAGTCTTCAAATTTACATCTTCGGAGGTGAAGTCCACCAGATATAAGTTGTTGTATCTAAATCCATTGAATATCACTTGATTATCATCTACCTTGGATACAACAACCTCCTTCTCGGTAAACAAGCATTGGAAGCCAAGATCACACAATTGTCCAACGGATAACAAGTTGAAGCTCAATGAAGCAACATAAAGCACATTGGAGATGGAATGATTATTTGATATTGCCACTTTGCCCAATCCTTTATCCTTGCCCTTTGAGTTATCTCCAAATGTTATTCTCTCTTGTCCATCTACCTCTTCATCTAGTGAGGTGAACATACGAGGATCACCGGTCATATGTTGAGTGCAACCACTATCAATAACCCAATGACTTCCACCGGTCTTGTAGTTCACCTACACACAAGAGATTCAAGCTTTAGAAACCCAAACTTGTTGAGGGCCCTTTACCTTCTCAACAAGTGACTTAGCCACCCAAATCTTCTTAGGCCTATTCTTGTTAGGGGGTCCTGAGAACATGACTTTCATCTTTCCACTAGAATCCTTTCTAAGCATGTAGTGAGCATTGAAGGCAAAGGGTCTAGCATGCTTGGGCAAGGGTTGTGGCGGTGGAGTTTGGCACTCATGAGCAAAGTGGCCTTCTTGTCCACACTCAAAACATCTCTTTGGCTTTGGCTTTGATTGTTGTTGTTGAACTTGAGCCTTCTTCTTCTCTACACTTGCCACATATCCAATGCCACTTCTATCCATCTTCATGATGGTGTTCATGAGTAGCACACTTTGGAGATGCTTGCCTCTTGCAAACTTGCTCAATCCCATCTTGAGATGCTCTTTCTCCATCTTAAGCTTCTTGTTCTCTTCCTTGAGAATATCATTGTTCTTCTCTTCCTTAAGCTTCTTGTTCTCTTCTTTGAGCTTCTCATTTTCAAGGATCAACTCTTCATCATGATCAAGAGTTTCTAGCACAATAGTGTTGTGGCTTTTCATCTTTTCAAGATCTTTCATGAGCTTTTCATTTGTATTCTTGAGCTTGACATATTCATCATAGTCATTGCACTCAACCACTTTCTTGCCTTTGCCACTAGATCCTTGCTCAATGCTCTCATCAATCAAATCATCACATGATGTAGCTATATCAATCTTGACAACATGGTTAGTAGCATCATGTGGCTCATTTGGTAAAAATTCTTGAGCAATAACAAGAGTATCATAATTGATCTTTAGAGTTGTATGTTCATCTTTTAGCTTGTTGTGGCTAGTGATGATCTCATTGTGCACCCACTCAAGTTTATCATGTTTATCTTTAAGCTCTTTCTTAGAAGATTTGAGCTCCTTGAGTTTGGATGATATAGCATCATTTGTCTCTTTAAGATCAACATTAGCCTTTTCCAATGTATCGCATTTTGCTAAGAGTGAATCATTTTTAGTATCAAGCTTTTCATTTTTGGCTCTACTCTTTCTAATGATCTTAGTGTATTGTCTTAGTATTTTGACAAGATCATCATATAAAGGTGAATCATCATCATCCCTATCGCTATCATCATCACTAGCTTGCTCATCATCACTACTATCATCATTATTAGTTACCTTGCGTTCACCCTTGGCCATAAGGCATAGGTGTGTAGAGGATGATGGCGATGGTGGTGGTGAAGATGAAAGATCAATAGCAATGGCGGCCACCTTCTCATTTTCACTATCATCATCGGATGATCCACTAGATGAATCAATGTCCATAAGCCAATCACCGATGATGTAGGCCTTTCCACTCTTCTTCTTCTTGTGGAAGTCCCTCTTTTTGCCATCTCTCTTCTTGTATGGCTTGTTCTTCTTCTTCTCATCTTCATCTTCGTTACTTGAGTCATCTTTCTTGCCCTTGTTCTTGTTCTTGAACTTGTCTTTCTTGGGCTTGGTGCATTGATGTGCTAGATGACCAAGTTCACCACAATTAAAGCAATCCATTTCGGAGATTGGCTTTCTTCTAGAGCTTGTGAAGAACTTCTTCTTGCCATCGAACTTGATGCCACTCTTGTTTAGCTTCTTTAGCATTTTGGTGGCTTTCTTCACCATGAGAGCAAGGTCTTCATCTTCATCTTCTTCATCACTTAAGCTCTCATACTCAAGTCTTGCTTTGCCCTTATCTTGGCTAGCTTTGAATGCTATGTCCTTCTCTTTCTTCTTGGTAGAGGATGAGCCTATCTTGTGGTGTGATGTGTATGTACATCTCATGAGCATTGATCTTTCCCAAGATTTGTGTCGGTGTAGCGGTGGAAAGATCACCTTGGTGTAGCACGGTCACAATATGCTCATATTTGTCAATGGGGAGGACACTCAATATCTTTCTCACAACGTCGGATGGTGATATTTGAGTAAGTCCAAGCCCATTGACTTCCTCTACAAGAACATTCAAACATGAATACATCTCATTAGCACATTCTTTGGGAAGCATCTCAAATGAATTTAGCTTTTTAATCACAAGATGATAGCGTTCCTCACGCTCACTCTTGGTTCCCTCATGGAGCGCACAAACGTCTGACCATAGTGCATGGGCGTCTTTGTGGTTCCTTACGCGGTTGAACACATCTTTGCAAAGGCCTCTAAAGATGGTGTTTCGAGCCTTTGCATTCCACTTTTCATAATTAACCTCATTGCCTTGTAAGTGTGTAGCATCCCGAGGTTTTGGGAAGCCTTGTGTGGCGGCTCTAAGTATACCAACGTCTAGAGCTTCTAAGTACACCTCCATGCGGATTTTCCAATATGGAAAGTCATCTCCCTCAAAGATAGGAGGAGGTCCATCCCCGTAAGACATCTTGCTCTAAGCGATTAAGCTTAAAAAACGTGAGCACGAGGCTCTGATACCAATTGAAAGGATCAAGATGCCCAAGAAGGGGGGGTGAATTGGGCTAATTCTAAATTTTCTTGCAATAAGTAAATCATTCGGTTAGCCCAATTAACCCCTTGTGCCTAGAAAAGTGTTTCTATCAATCTAACGCACAAAGGACTTACAACCTATGTTCCAAACTTACTCTAGCATGGCAATTCTATGAATGTAAAAATAAGTATTAAATTGCTTAAAGTAAATGCTCAAAGTAAATAGGTAGAGAGGAACGCGGCGATGTTTTGCGGAGGTATCGGAGAGTCGCCACTCTCCACTAGTCCTCGTTGGAGCACCCGCGCAAGGATGTAGCTCCCCCTTGATCCGCGCAAGGATCAAGTGCTCTCTACGGGTTGATTCTTCGACACTTCGTCGCGGTGAATCACCCAAAACCGCTCACAACTTGAGTTGGGTCACCCACAAGCTCCGCCGGGTGATCACCAAGCTCCCAATCACCACCAAGCCGTATAGGTGATGGCGATCACCAAGAGTAACAAGCACGAACTCTCACTTGACCACGCGAAGCCTAATGAGAATGGTGGATGCACACTTTGCTACTCTTGATTCACTAATGAGGCTACGCTCTTTGATTCTCAAATCTCAATCATCTCACTAGGACCTTGCTCTTCTTGGCACTCATAAACGTGTTTCTCAATTGTTGGAATGAGCAAAAGTGACTCCACACACGAGTGTAGCTTCTATTTATAAGGTAGCCTGAAAAACGAACCGTTATGTGCCTCTGCGGGGTGACCGGACGCTCCGGTCAGTTCAACCCGCACACCAGTGTTTAAGTGTTGACCGGACGCTGGCAGGATCCGATCACCACTGACCGGACGCGTCTGGTCGCATTAAACCCTCACTGGAACTTTACTATACTCGACCGGACGCTGGATCCTCAGGGTCCGGTCAGTATTGACCGGACACGTCCGGTCGCAGATTCACTCTTCTGGAACCTTACTGGAGTCGACCGGACACTGATCCTCAGCGTCTGGTCACTCGACCACTCAGCGTCCGATCGCACCGAACGCAATCACCTTAGTCAAATGAACTGACCGGACCCTGCGGTCAGCGTCCGATCGCACCGGAGCCAGCGTCCGTTCAGCATTTGACCCTCCATTCACTTCCAATTTTCGAACATATGTGAATAAAGTTTGCTCCATAGGATCATAGGGCTGTTGTGGAGCTACCTAGTGCTAGTTTTAATAAGTGTGCACCACACCTAACTCACTAGACTCATCTAGGTCAAACTACCCGGCCATACCCCCTTAATAGTATGGTCAAAGAAAAAACAAAGTCCTAAACTACTCTAAGTGTCTCTCCAACTCCAATCGACACTTAGAACTAGTCATCCTTAACCTTGTCGTCCATCCTTTGAAAACCAAAACGATTTCTATCATAGGGGCATGACCATCTTGATTGCACAATCGATCTCCATTATCATGACCTAACTTAATTGCCTCTGCAAAACACACGTTAGTTATAGTAATCTTATATTGTCATTAATTACCTAAACCCAAGTTATGCTTTCAATATGAAATGGCACGACGGGTAGTGGTAGTAGTAGGTATGGCTGGCACACGATGAAGAAATGGTATGGCGGGCAGTAGGTATGGCAGACACACGAAGTTAATTAAACTTAAAAACATTTTAGCTCACTTATGAAGTGGCATGCGTGTAGTAGTAATAGGTATGGCTGGCACACAACGGAGAAGGAAGAAAGAGAGATTGGCGAAGTGACGGAGGTCCGACGGAGGATAGTTGAAGAAAATAATTAACTACTGACATATTGGGTCCATAAGTTAAGCTGTATATTAGGAGTATTGGAGCAGCCCCATTAGAACTTTAATGCGGGACATATGAGGGGACTGCTAGAGATGCTCTTACAACTTGTCCCAAAACCAAACAAAACCTTAGTCCTAACAAACTCTGATGTCGAATGCTAATTCAACATTTATTTCACGTAGGGGTAAGGTACATATGCCTACAAAGACATTATTCAAGTTCAAAATTTAATGAACCACTCAATTGTTTACTAGTATCCGCATTATACACCCTAAAATTACAGCAGGGGCCACTGGTAATACATCTCAGAACTACAGTGAAACAACTTTCTGCCTTCCTGAACCACTGCAAAACCAGAACAAGTTCACTCGTGCTCTTCCTAATCCATAACTCGGTCTGTCTAAACATTTGGGCTTACACCTGGCAGAACGCAGAGTCGCACACATCCAATATACATTCATCAACCATAGCACCAGGTCCAAAAGGAAGTTTCAAGAAATAATGGTCGACTAGATCAGACATGATCAAACAAGGCCAAGCAATATCCTTCTATGTATGTACTTGAACAAAAACATGTAGCATGCACATATTGTGTTGGATGTGTTGGTATCATATCATCAACCAAGGACCTTCTTGACTTCCTGAACAAACTTCGCTCTCTGAGAGGGATCCATCTGAATCAGCATCCAAAGACAGGAATACGTGAGAAGGCAATGGGTATGTATTAGAATCATGAATTGATAAGATGCCATGTATATATGCAATTAGGTGTCCAGCAGCATGCAATTGAAATAGGAGCTCTTAAAAAGTGAGATGCAACAGATACAATCAGTCCACAGGTTAATTGCAAATAAAAAATAAGGTGAAACTGTAAGCAAATTTACCTTATCTAATAGTGTAGAAAGACCCTGTGAGAATGCTTGTAGATCAGAACTGGAGTAAGCAAGATCAGAGAGCGACTCAGACACCTTTTGAGCCCTTAGCTCTTGGATATATCCCTTGTAGTTTTCAGGACTGTCCTTCCAGGCAACAAAAGCATCATCGTCATCCCATCCAGTGCTTCCTGTTGTGGCCAGGAGAAGCCAGGTACCATTCCTTGATGAGCTCCATTGCTGATTGGTGAGTAAAGTTGTCACCAACTATTTGTCTTATTTCTTTTGCAAGAACATCTTCGGAGATCCTCCTCCGTAGCCTTTTATAGAAGAAAGAGCGTGATTCTTCCCAGTCTACAACTTTCTTAATCACGCCTTTAGCTGCCATTCTTAGGGAAGTATCATGCAATTCAGCAAACCGTATTGCAATCTGGGTATATAAAGGCAGCAACTGTTTGGTACGTGCTTCTATACTATTCTGAAGGGATTCTATGTCTGGTAGACTTCCATTTCCATGCTTTACATCTTGGAGTTTTGCTTTCAGATTTATCAACTCCGGGTCAAGCCTACCCATACAGTCTTGGAGTTCCTCTGACCTGAACTTGATTTCAATTAACCCTTGAGGTTCGAGAACATTACCTTTGGCAGTCCTCTCAGCATAACACTCGATGCGGTCTGGATTTATTTTGCTATCGACCACAACCCAAGCTCCTCCACGAAGCTCTCCAGCCATAGGAATGTAGACAAACGCAGGCTGATTATATGTCCTAAGGTTCTCGACAATTGTTGACCCAGCCTGAAGAATTCCTTCAAAGAGATCTCTCTGTCCACCAGAGAAGCCTCTCCAGTTAGCCAGGATAAACAGAGGCAATCCTTCACGGTTGAAGTCTAATAATGCCTGAGCTGTCTTGGTTGCAGAATCTGGGAACCACACTTGTCCAGCCCGAGGAACAGGATCGCTCATGGGAATCAAGCTGACCTGGATCAGCAGGGACGAGCTGCATCATGGTCTGTGTCTCCACAGCTAATGACACCCACAGGAATTCCTCCAAGCTTTGCTCTGCCAGTAACCACTGTTTTTGCCCATCCTTCAAATGTCTCCACAAAGCTGTCTTTGTCAAACATACCACCCAACCATTTCCCTTGGCTGTCATCTACACCACGGATGGCTGCACGTGGATCGCATGTGTTCTCAGGGATGTATGCAACAGGTCTGTCTGGAGGGTCCAAAGGTTTGGTAATAGGAAGAGGTCCACCAATGTTTGCAGGAACATAGCTGAGCCACCTCAATATATTGGAAACACCTTCAAGGTCATCTGGAACAGTCAGGTGGACAACACCATTGGTCGCCATGATCTTAGGACCACCAAGCTGCATGTGGGAGCTGTACACTTCCCGCCCAAGGAGCTTGTTCAGGGCAGAAAACCCTGTTAAAATAATAGGCTGGTCAAGACGCTGTATGCACCGTATACCAAGTCGAGCAAGATAAGCTCCTATTCCTACAGTCCGTCCAGTCACAAATGTAAGTGTAAATGTCTCCTCATATGCCCTAGAATAAGCACTGGCGATAGCAGCACTTCCATGTATGTTCTCAACACCAAGCCCATCCTCCTTGCCCACAACAGAGTCAATAATCCACCTAATTTCACCGCTATCTAGCTGCAGCTTATGTGCTATAACAGAAGAGCTAATACGAGCATAGTCTTCTTCAGTCAGATAGATGTACTGAAACCCTCGTTCAGGGCTGCCTTCGTCAGACCACCCAACACGGAAGCAAGATTTTACTTCATCAGCTATGCCAATCCTAGCACCAGAGTTTGCTGCCAAGTATATAAGGGGAAGTTTCCTTTCGCAAGACAGGTTGGTGACAGCTTCAAAAAATGCATCTTCCCTTGGGCCGAATGATCCAGCTCTGAAAGTAATATCATTTGCTACAACAATAATCTGCCTGCCATTGGGAAATTCAGGTGTTGACATCTCCAAGATCCAAGCGACCATACCAATGTCATTGAGCCCAGCAGGACGTTCCATGGGAATTATAGGAGTGCCCCAGGACCCATGTTTTTCAGCAAACACCAGCTCAGTTGCCTTCACGTAGGATTTACTATTTTCACTGCCTTCAGAAACACTAGAGCCGTTGGACTGCCATGACTTCTGCAGTGCAGTTTCAAATGCCTACATTTTTTTCCGTCATTATCAGCTTAGGTTCAAAATAACTACAGATGTGTATTCACTGAAGGGGTGGGCGGTCAACTCACCAGCGGAAAATCGTAGCAATATGTTGTTCTGTTGTTCCTAGCAGAGCAGCGCTTTAGATCAATCACACTTAAAGGTTGATATGGATTATTCAGTGCAACACCATGCAACGGACCAGGACCAGCTGCCGAAGTGGTTGAATGGTATACTAACTTCTGCGATTCTGTATCTTCCACTTCTCGGTAGATCTAAAACCATTAGAAGTACTATGTGCTTCAGAACATAATGACATGGATGGCAGTTCGGAATATAAGAACCACACATTGACTTATATTTTCATGTGTGTGATATACAGAATACTAAAACAGTAGGGACAACTTACATCAATGGTGCAGGTGCGACTAGTAACATTTGTAGTTACAACTCTCCAGGTACCACTTGCAGGCCCATCACAATCCAACTTGAGTTTCACCTCCCACTGGCATACAGGACAGATGATGCATCCTTGCACCAACAAGGTCATGTAGTCTTCAAAGCCATTGATTTTAAAAGTGAACAAGCAGTAGCTTCATCTTGGCCAACATCAACAATTGTACTCCTGAGTAATATGAAAAGCTTGTTAAGGAGACCGATATAATAGTCAACGCATAAACATTTCCTGAATAGGATTATGTGCACACTTACCCTGAAAATGGAATGAGATCAAGAAGCTTTTGCTCTTTCAGTATGCACAAATACATGTGAGAATGACCTGTCCTAATCGCATGAAGCTCTAATTCTTCTATAGCAGTCATCAATGATCTTAAGATGCTATTCGATGTGAATGACAGAGAATCTTTGGGACCTCCTACTTCAGTATCGCTGACCTGAGCCGATGTAAACTTGTTGCCTGCATTGGGTTGCCTGACAATAGTTCGGAAAAATACCCTATGCAATCATTTTGGGGTTTTCAGTATTTCTTAGTGTGTAGATATGCCATTGACGATCACGTGACGGAGTATACTTCATTTCATTGTATCCTTTCACTTTCAACTTATCCTGTATTCATAATAGGCAAAATAAGTATAGTGAAGAAAATAAGCAAAGCATAATAACAGAATGTAGCAAACAAGCATGCAGTTATTTTGATAAACAGACCAATTCAAGCAGTGCAGAGAGGGGAGGCTCCACATGCCGGAGAATTTGCTCTTCTTCATAACAACTCTTTTCATCCAACCAGAGGAATGTGTGGCGCATTGGCATGCGAGCTTCATCTCTTTGAACAATGCAACTTATAACCTTCAAACCAGCAGCTCGGAGATCACTTGCAACACTAGTATCCTTCAGTATCTTGGTAAGCTTTTCCATCCTATGTTGAGCTTGATCATCACTGCTGAAACAAATGGACTCAATTAAAAAAGAGTTACACAACTTAAACAAAAACTCCTTTCGACCTAATATTGCACATGAACAAACCTTATTCCACTCATATTACTTTCATTTTCAGCACTCAATAATGCAATGTGCATCGTGTTGCCCTCAGAGCTGTTGTACTGTGCTGAATCCTTCAATGCAGCCACAATGGCTGTTGATGCAGATTCAAGTGATTTGAGGACGACCATGGCACCCCATCTCTTCCCACCAAGAATAGCCCCATGTCCATTTCTAGTATCAACATGCCCTTCAGAAAATTCCCAAAAAGCAATAGCACCAGATTCCTTGAATTTCATTTGGATACTATCCTTCACAAGATGAGGCTGAAAAAAAATATATATTGGCAAGTTAGCCAGAACATTGTGCATTAACAAGTTGGGAGATCACAATTTTTCACACCCAGTTAATTCAGTCAATCATCAGCATCTCATTTCTCAATATTACTTCATGTGAAATGAAGAGATGAGCATTCCATGTCATTAGGGCATCTAACATATCAGATATGCTTAGTGGGACTATGAAAAACATCAAGTTAGTTGATATAATACCTGGTACAATCGTGATATGTATGTCTCAATCACTTTCTGCTGAACAGTTGGATCACTGTAATCAAACAAAGAAATAAGAGCATCTTCAACAGGCAATGGGGCAGAGACTAAATCTTCCATGCTATCCTTAATAGTCATGTCTCCCTTATGCATCCCCAGATCTGAAAGGCTTCTTGCAATGCTTGCACGGAGTTCACTTAGTTTGGTTTGTTCAAGAAGTTCACTTGCTTTAAGGGCCAACTGTGTTTATTAAGATGCATGGAATTCATTAGATAAAACATCAAAATAAATTATAAGGGGAATGTCTAGGTTATTTCTAATCACTGCACCTTATAATATCTTTTATGATTGAGGGAAGAAAAGCGAACCAACAGATCCCTGTAAGCAACAGGATTTGGATAAACCAGCTTTTCCATAAGTGCTGTTACAAGCTTAGCTTTGTTTCTCACACCCTGTGAATAAAATCACACTATCAATAACAAAGATTGTTTCACTAATCATTTGCATAAAAGTCATCAGCCATAAAGAAATTTACCTGGTGAGACAACACAATGTCTACAACCTTCTGCAGGTCTTTACTGTGCTGATGACGCAAGGTTTCAATCACATCAGACTGCCATGACAAAATTAGAGAAAAAAAAACAAGTCAGATTGTTCGAGTAAATTCCAGCTAGTCATGCAAAAAGTTTCTCCTAACTAAGAGAATGGAAAGGAGTGAACATTTTTTGTGCTTTTTCTAATAATACTGATCTGTTCAGTCTTGTCGTGTACAATAACCTGAATGCCATCACTGAAAAGTTCTTCCACCGTAAGATACTCCTCGAAAAGGGACTTGGCAATAAAATGTGCATGACTTTCTCTCCCACCCTCATATGACTTCAGTAGGTTCGTAAGAGGCTCAACAAGCCTCTCATTTGTAGCCTTTTCCTTCTCTGAACCATATGCAAGATTTTCCTACAGAGAAAACACTAGTTAAGACAATAGCAAACAGTTTAAGAGATACCACAAAAGAAACATAACCGACCTCAATGATGTCTCTTAGCAACTTGGATGGGAAGTCCACGTTTTTCCCACGGTAAAAATTCAACTTGTATTCCTTGTATTTATCCTCTAACTGCATGCATAAAAGATAAAAACATCAGAACTAGAATAAAAAAGGATTATGCAACATACCAGAAGAACTACAATCACAGAATCAAAACAAACTTAGTGAAAGATTCACCTTCTGGTAAAATGGTAGAGTGAAAAATTCTCAGTTTTCAATTTAACAATCAATACAATTTCAAATTTTACAAAACAAACTGCAGCAAACTACAGGGTTTATGAGTAAACCTGCTACCGTGATTCAGACCATAACCAAACCAAACTAATCACGTTCACATCTGCCTTCAAATCCCCAATCCACCCCACCCCACTCGTTCCCCCTCCAAAACCAGTCCACGCCGAACTATAGTGTTCTTAAATCCAAACAAGGCCAATCCACAGCTTAAAACCGGGATTCGAAACCGACTTCAAACTGTCATCGTGGAATGGTTCAGACAGAGATCACATCACGTCAACGTAGGTCGAGTCACAGAAACCACCACCGCCAGCGAACTCGTTCTCTAGCTCGTCCACAACTTGGACTCTCCGACGTCGAACCGCTGGATCCTGGCCCCTTGCCTGAGCACTCCTCGTCCTTGTCATCAAAGCCGACGCAGCTCCGGGCGCTGAACTGATGAACTCCCGCAGGTCACTGAAGGCAGAGAGGATGGCGAGCAGGTAGGAGAGAGCGGAGCCTGGGCAGAGAGCACGCAAGCGCCGCGGCGTCCTCGAGCTTGACGGCCCCGGAGGTCTTGAGGCTAGCGAAGCCCAAGCAGTGCAGCACGAGCCTCTCCTCTGTCCGGCCATGCGCCGCCATTTACGCCGCTGCCAGCAGCTCCGGCGACCGCGGGGCCCCGGGCGTGGCCGAGCCGAGCGCGGACATCCGTGCGCGTTCTCCCACATGTGCGCGCGTGCGACATGCGCTGCTGCACGGTGCGGAGCAAGCAGCCGGCTGAGTGCTGTGTGCTCTGCTTCGTTCCTAGCTTGTCGACATCAGCATGACGTCATGCTACGCTTTATGGCCGTTTTCCTATACAAAAACAAATCTAGTAATACAATAGGAATGCTAGTGGACACAGATGGGGCTGCAGCTGGACCGTGGTGTGATGCTTGGTTGGAACCATGGCTTCAGCCCGTTAGCAAGCCAAAACACTCAGTCCAAAACCAAACTTTTCTCTCACAACATTTCATCCAGAACAGTGATTTTCATCCACTTTCCTCCAAAAGCCCTTCGGCCCCGTTCGGCTGGAGGGTTTTTGGAGGAAAGTGGATGAAAAACACTGTTCTAGGATGAAATGTTGTGAGAGAAAACACTGTTCCGGATGAAAAAACAAGCGGATCAAGCCGGGTTCAAGGGCACGCGAACTACTCTAAGTAATAACTCAGACCGAACCAGCCCACCAGCTTGCTCAGCCCGTTTTCACCCCAATCGAATTGGACCAACAAGGAAACCAAACCATGGAAACTGGTTCCGGCCCAAACCATTGTCAGGTTCATTTATGAGCATAACACGGTGCAAACTAATGTTATAAAATATCACAGTTTCTCTGATGGCTTTTTCTGCCATCAACGTAAGCCAACATGTAAAATTAAGATAATATATCTACTAAAATGAATCATCTTTCCTTCAATTCAGATTGGCTATATCTTGCCAACTGTCTCATACCTCACTCTTGAGATTTCTTGGAAGCCTCGTTGCTAGAACAGACATAAGTTCATCCCACTGTAGGAAAGGAAGCTCAGGGTTGTCCAGGCAGCATACCAAATCTTGAACGACCTGAAAAGAATAAAAGCTTAACAAGAATCAGTTGATAATGGATAACTAAGTGCTAAGGAGTTAATGAGATAGACACCAAAGTGCAATAACTTCAAATCAAAGAAGTACATTGGAAATTGTGAAACTAGAAGATAAAGCATACACTATGGTAGAACATTTGGAACCAAAAGTTATCAGTACAGGGAAAAAAAAGGCACCCAATCTAACCCATAACTCATATAAACATACACAAAACATATTTTAATTATAAGTAAAGGAAACACAAGAAAAACAAAGAAAATAAACGGAATGTGGTGACAATAAGATGGAATGTTTACTTCATTGATATTGTGCTCATATCCTGCAAGGACCATTCGAGCAGCATTCAAACTTGCAGCATATCTTTTGTGTACTTGACTAGAGGCAGCAACAGGGAACGCCATTTGTGGAAATACTCCATCAAATGGTTCAGCCCTTTTCACAGCAGAAGGGTCATCAAGATCCAGCCTTGCTATAAGATCACCAGCCTAAAACAAATGTAATTTGACAAATGTTACATGAAATATTATGTGATGAAAGCACAATGCAAGGAATGGACATGTAAGAATATAACCTGCAACGCCTGGCCCTCAGACATCATACAATGAACGACACCAGAAGCAGGTGACAGGAGAGGCATGCACATCTTCATAACCTCAACTTCGGCATATGGTACATCCGCATCAACATGAGCACCATCAGCAACCAAGAAACGAAGAAGTTTGCAGGGTGTCTCAGCTAATAACTTTGATGGATCATGGTCATTCTGCAAGAAAACAAGGATTAGTCACAATTTTCTTATGTGATGTCTCCTGCAGAAGCAAACAACAGAACCCATCTTTTAAAGATAAGGTAGTGGAGTGAAATGCAATAATAAATGATATGATACAGATAAATCTAGCAGAAGTTGCCCAATCAGACACCAAGAATATAAAGGAGGAAGGGAGTATTTACCTGCAACAAGCATGTCTTTCCATCAATCTGAAGCCTTGTACCACCAGCTTCTTCTTCTGCATAAATTACATGGCTGTTTCCATCCAACTGGAGCCATTGCAGTTCAACAATCAGAATCGCCATGAAATTGAAACCATTTATCCAACTAATTAATAATAAAGCATAAAAGATAGAACAGGTTACCTGCATTAAGAGGCCACCATCACATAAAGATTGTACATTCGCTTCAACTGTTGAATCATTCATTCGCAACCTGTAGCTACCATGTCCAGTCCTTACAGTTTCAATCTACAACACAATGCAGACGAAACTCAGAATGATGTCTAAATTATGTTACAACTAAAATAAGTTCCATTATGGAATGTCAAACTTACTGTGTATTTGCTCCCTTCTATATTCAAACTAACTGTAGAATTGACAAGGGATATATGCTGCATATAAATATTATTCGTCAACCATTTTCCACCTTAAAAAATATCCAGAGTTAATCCTACAAAACATACCTTTGGTGGAATCTGGCCCTTGGTGAGATAACTAACATATTCAGAAACAGTGGCTGCATTGGTGGTTACTGTTTTCTGTAGCATGCGACAATTATTTAAATTAGACCTTACATTGGTATGTTTTTCACAGTAGCCTGACAAAATATGTTAGCATAATTTCTTTATCTTACATATAAAGCACCTCCAACCACTGAAATATACCATGGGGGCCTCTCAGCTTGAACACGCATAGCTATTCTGGTATCCAGCCAACCAGTGTGAATCTTGTTTTCTCTGAAGTCTGAAGCCTGGAATAATAGGGAAATAGCACCACAGGTTTAGCCATAATGGAAAATCAAACATAGTGATACGAATCAGCATAATGAAAACGGGGATTCAGAAGGTGGTTAATATTTCTTACATTTAAGAGGTCAACAGTGTAATCAACATTTGAATGAATTTCTCCACGAATTTGAATCTCTTTTAATGCAAGAGCCATGTTTGTTATTGCTGCTGATCTAGAGAGTCCATATGCAAAAACATGTCCTGTAACGGAAAGAGCAATATTTAAAAAATGAGGACCAATACAGATTACAAAGAAGAATATTCTTGATTTACACATACCAAACTGAGAATCAGCAAATTCATGAATGCCTCCACCAGACTGAAAGCAGATAAAAAGGGGAGTCAGTGCAAATATTTGCTCAGCTAAATGAGACGATGAATGGTTAAAGTACGAAGAGTCCCATCCAAACTATCAGCACAATGAAGAATAATGTGACAGTGTAACAAAGTTAACAAGTTACCTTTACTGAGAAGTAGGCCCAAACATTAGGCTTCGCTTTAAAACTTATCTCCTGAAAGACAAAATATCAAGACCTGGTCACTTAACCAAACTGAATCTGTTTGAACTATATATAATACATCTGTCATCTCGAAATCTTACCTTCACTTTCCCGCCAGTAGGTTTGAAACCGTCATCTGGGTCCTCACTAGTAATTCTAACTGCTACACAATGGCCCTTTGGCCATTGAGAATCTACTTCATCAAAATTAAATGGTGTAGCAAGAGCTGCTGTTTTCCTCCAAATATCATACCCTCCTCCATAGTCCATTCCATAGAAACGTCTGATTTCTACATAAGTAGACAGATTAGAGAATAAACTAATAAGGAACTAAATAAGTTGGTGAATTGGTAATTACCTGGAATCTGCCAAAGAGGTATGCCCATTCCAACAGCAACTTGAGCTGCAGGCAGATTTACTTCAGCTATCCACTCGGTGACTGGATGCTCGACCTGCATGGAGATAATTTAAAATTGTAAAGGATTCCCCGACAGGTTAATTAGTCAAATGATGTTCAAGTAGCAAACCTGTAGTCGGGGATTAAGCTCCAGAAAATAGTATTCTCCAGTTTCCATGCTGTAAAGATACTCAACAGTAGCAGCACCAACATAACCCACAGCCTTAGCAAGCCTCCTTGCTGCCTGCTCAAGTGCTTTAACTGTCTCACGAGGCGCAACAGTAACTGGGCCTTCTTCAATAATCTGTTGTAGAAAAATGTGAATGGAACTACAATTGAGAAATAGATCGCATAACAAAATGCATGGTTCTATAATTTGGTGTTTATGGCTGAGTGGGTGGAGGGCAGACCTTCTGGTGTCGCCGTTGCACACTGCAATCACGACTGTGAAGTGCTGCTACATTGCCATATTGATCACAAAGCAACTGAACTTCAAGATGCCGACTCTACAATAGAGAAAAAGATTTAAAATCTGAAAGAAGAGATGGCTCGGGAAAAACTTAGTAGATTGATTATGGAGGTACCAAATGAGTACAATATATAGGCAAGGATTGTCAAGGGTTTATAGAAACACCCAATCAACGGTGATCCTTGCCTAAACCAAGATCATCTACCATAAAACCCCAAGGGGCGCCTACAGCCCCAAGCCCAGGGCGTAACAGCCCATACAGTAATGCTAATAGCCCAAGCTACAGCCCATAATATAGCAGTCTAACACGCCCCCGCAGTCTGATCGTCGCCACCGCGCACGTTCAGGCTGGACCTGAACTCTAAGACCGAAGATGGAAGACCTTTGGTGAAGATGTCCGCATATTGGGATGAGGTTGGCACATGCAGGACATGAACATTACCAGCAGCAACCTTCTCCCGAACGAAATGGAGGTCAATCTCGATGTGCTTGGTGCGCTGATGCTAAACCGGGTTGGAGGACATGTAGACGGCGCTAATGTTGTCACAATAGACCAAAGTAGCACGCCGAAGGGGGGGCATGGAGCTCGAGCAAGAGCTGACGCAGCCAAGAGGCCTCAGCAACACCGTTGGCCACCGCGCGGTACTCAGCTTTAGCACTGGATCTGGAGACTGTATTCTAACGCTTGGATGACCTAGGAGACGAGATTATCACCGAGAAACACAGCGTAGCCCGAGGTGGACTTGCGCATGTCAGGGCAACCAGCCCAATCAGCGTCAGTGTAGACCACAAGATCAGTGGCAGGAGATGGCCGCAACAGTAGACCCAAGTGGAGAGTGCCCCGAACATAGTGAAGGATGCGCTTGAGTGCTGCCAAGTGTGGTTCCCGTGGGTCATGCATGTGAAGGCAGACTTGCTGGACAGCATAGGCGATGTCAGGCCGTGTGAAGGTCAGATACTGTAATGCGCCAGCAAGACTTCTATAATCTGTTGCATCAGCCACAGGAGGGCCATCAGCAGCTGCAACCTTGGGGTTTGTGTCGACTAGAGTAGAACACGGCTTACACTCAGCCATCCCGGCACGGTCCAAGATATACTGCCGCTGCGAAAGGAAGAGACCGTCACCACACTGCTGAACATGCATACCGAGAAAGTGATGCAGTTTGCCAAGATCCTTCATTGAGAACTCCTATTGGAGGGCCGAAATGATCCGTCGAAGGAGACCCGAGGAGGAGGCTGTGAGGACGATGTCATCCACATACAAGAGGAGATAAGCAATATCTGAGCCGCGCCTGTAGATGAAGAGCAAGGTGTCTGACTTGGCTTCGACAAACCCGAGAGACAACAGAAAAGTGGCGAACCGACTGTACCAAGCGCGAGGAGCCTGCTTCAACCCATACAAGAACTTGTTGAGCTGACACACGAAATCCGGGTGGGTAGGATCCTCAAAACCAGACGGCTGTACACAATACACTGTCTCTGACAAATTGCCATGTAGGAAGGCATTCTTCACATCGAGCTGGTGCACGGGCCACTGGTGAGACAGAGCCAGAGAAAGCACGGTGCGAACTGTTGCAGGCTTCACAACTGGACTGAAAGTCTGAGAAATCCACTCCCGGGCTGTTGCGGTCCAGAACATCCGCAATCTTGTCACGGTTGTTCTCGACCTCAATGCCGGCAATTTCAATCGGTGGCGCGATCAGTTCCTCCTCATCGTTGGGAAGTATTCCCTTCAACACCATGTCCTACAGGACTTACCGGCGCCTGGTTTCCCTGACTGGCAACGCATGGATTGCGTTGTCAAGTCATGGATCCTCTGCACCATCTCCGACGACCTCGCTGCGACGATCTCAGCGTGCAACTCCACTGCCCGCGACACTTGGTGCGCCGTGGAGTCCCAGTTCTTCAATAACCGCAAGACACGCGCCCTCCTCCTCGACGCCAAGCTCCGCAACTTCGTTCAAGGTGATATGTCCATCACCAATTACTGCAAGGAGCTCAAGCGCATGGCGGACACGCTTGGTGACTTAGGTGAAGTCGTCACCGACCGCACCCTCGTCCTCAACCTCATTCGCGGTCTGAATGAGCGCTTCAAGACCGTCGGCATGCATCTCCGGCGAGGGCGCCCCTTCCCCACGTTCATGGACGCGAAGGCTGACCTCCTCCTGGAGGAGCTGACGATGAAGAACACGTCGTCGTCTCAATCGACAGCACTCACCGCCTCCACCACTACGTCAGCCCCGTCGCGTCCTCCTGTTGTTAAGCAGCCTGCAGCCTCCAGCGCAGGCTCCAGGGGTGGCCCTGCTCCCTCCAAGAACCGCCGCGGAAAACGCGGCGACCGGCGCGACGGTGCTGGTGGCAAACCGACACCCACTGGCACGCAGCCAGGTGCCCAGTCCAGCGCGCCCTTTTGTGGACAGGGCGCGCCATGGCCCTCCTTCTACCGCCCGTGGGCCGGGGCCATCCAAATGTGGCCTGGACCACAGCCTGGGCAGCGGCCTCCACTTGAGCCACTGCCTGGCACCCCTCAGCACGCTCTGCTGGCCTAGCAGCCTCTTCAACAGCATGCTGTGCCTCCCCCGGTCCTGGAGAATGCCAGGTCTTGGACTACACCACCCCCCGGCTACTACCAGCCACACGCTGGACTTCCTACATGGGATCAGCAATCTCTAGGCATCGACATTCAGCACCATGACGCTGCAGCAACCACAAAACAACAATGACTGGTACTTCGATTCAGGTGCAACCTCTCACATGTCATCACATTCCAATTCGCTTTCACATACTACTTCCTCGCGGTATCCTACTCCATCGTCCATTATTGTCGGTAACAGGATCCTTACTCCCCGTTACATCCACTGGCTCTACAGTTATTCCACCATCTTTTACGTCTTAATAATGTGCTGGTTTCCCCACAACTTATTAAGAACCTAATTTATGTTCGCCAGTTCACTATTGATAACAATTGTTCTGTTGAGTTTGATCCGACTGGGTGTTCTGTGAAGGATCTTCTGTCTCGGAACGTGATCGTCAGGTGCAATAGCTCTGGACCGTTGTACCCTCTCCGGCTGCCAGCTGCTCAATCCTTGGTCGCCGCCTCCGAGTCTTCACTTTGGCATCGCCGCCTCGGTCATCCTGGACACGAGGCCCTCTCCAAGCTTGCGTCGAGTCTTCCTACTTGTTGTCATGATACTACTACTGTCTGTCATGCATGTCAATTAGGTCGTCATGTGCGTCTTCCATTTCATTTGTCAACTTCTCGAGCGTCCAATAAATTTGCTCTGATACCATGAAAGAAGAGATGGCTCAAGAAAAACTTAGTAGATTGATTATGGAGGTACCAAATGAGTACAATATATAGGCAAGGATTAAGGGTTTATAGAAACACCCAATCAACGGTGATCCTTGCCTAAACAAGATCATCTACCATAAAACCCCAAGGGGCGCCTACAGCCCCAAGCCCAGGGCGTAACAGCCCATACAGTAATGCTAATAGCCCAAGCTACATCCCATAATATAGCAGTCTAACAAAATCAAATATAATGTATGACTACAGATAACAGAGCACAATTCCAGGCTTCCATCTTGAAAATAAAGGTGTAAAGAATGAAACATGTTTTGGTTGTTCGACACAGCACAGTTCAATAATAGTGAGAATATTGAAAACTTATACAATTTAGTCCAAAAAGTAATTTTAGAAAAAGGGTAAAACATCTTCTCCACATAAGTGTTGAGAAACAAGATGTGTTGTTTCTCTCCAGCCATTATGACAATCTTTCCATGATACCGACTGTAAGTTGACAAAAATGGTCCATGTATAACGTGCCACTCAATACTAAGAAAAGCTTAGTCCAGTTCCTGGAAATGCAATTTTTTATACAAAAACAGCGATTTCTAGATTCTAAAAATAGAATGGTATCTGCTCAACCATTATCTCTTTCAAGAGTTCCCATCAATTAACCTTTCATAAATATGTTAATCTCCAAATATGATGATCATTAGTGCATTTGTCAATAATGCATCAGATGAAGCTTCCAGAAAATACAAGGATAACTTTAAAAGAACAAAAAGGGATGGAATATAAATTTCAGAAAGAAAAAAACTAACCTGGGCTGCAAGCCTCATGATAAATATTGGGGAGCCAGGGACTTCACCTTGTACTTGCTTAAACAGAGCTCTAACCTCATCATCATTATGAACCTGCCAGGGAAATTGATTTAATCATATCAGAGGGGGGCAGGGGGGGTAGCTCCCTACACCAAACTCCACAATGTGCACAGTTCTTCACAGATAGTTTAGTCACATAAATAAAACACACCTTTCTTATTCCTTTACCACCACCTCCCCAGGATGCCTTAATCATGGCAGGATAACCAACCACTTGACAACTTGCAACTGCTTCCTCTGTGGTAGTAACACAAGCTTTTCTATACATCTCCTCAGGTATAGCGTCTAAGCAGCACTCTAATGGAACTTCAACCTAAATGTAGTGTCATTATAATATGAAAGATAGAGCAATGAGACCGGCAGATAGTAATCAAAGAGAGAGCGAGACTCACATGTGATCCACTCCAAGCAAGAGTTGGGACCCCGGCTGCTTGAGCAATGAGAGCTGAGCCGACCTTATCTCCCAATGCATTCATTGATGATGCAGGTGGCCCAAGAAAAATGATTCCTTTTGCGGTCAATGCATCCGGCAGTTCAGGATTCTCAGAAGCATGACCCCAACCAGGCCAAACAGCAGAAACACCTACTCTTTCTGCTATCTGCAATATTTCATAGTTAATGGTGACAGTTAGACTTCCACAACAGCTGAGGAGAAATATAAACTTCTCTACTTAAATATGACACTGATTTTTAAATATGACACTGATTATAGAAGAAACAAAGGAAACAGCCGATCAGTAGTAAACTAACAGATTAGCAGTGCTAACCTCCACTATGAGTTGAACGTTGGCGTAGTTATTATTGTTTGTTCCACCAGGCACCTCTACGAATTGATCAGCAATTCTAATGTGTTCTGCATTTATCCTCATGTCTTCTGGAGTTGCCATAGCTATGAGCTGAATTGCCTTCTCAGATCCAAAAGTATCATTAGCCCATGTCCGGACACTCCTAATGAACTTTGCTGCTGCCATTCCATTGTTGGCCACTAATATACTGTGAATTGGTGTTTTGCCACCTAGTGCCGCACAAAATTCAACAACCTTGGACACTGAGGCATGTCTTCCATTATGTTTTTCATTGATAATCCCATTCATCTGATAGGAATCTGTTGGACCCCTAGGATCCTCAGATCCACTGGAAAAATACAAAAGGAAAGGATTACCACTGTGTTCACAACACTAACAATATGCATGGTTGTCATAAATCAACAAAGTTCAAATGAGCTTTGCGACTATCATATATGTCCAATTTAGGTCAAACATTTAAATTTTTCCAAAAAAAAAAGGCAGGCATTTACAGCAATAGAAATCAGAAAATATGTATGCAGACATGATTTCATAATAAGTGACCATTGTCCAGCAATACTGCAACTAATTCTTCCACATGAGCTATAACCACATCATATAAGTGAGCAAAGTATTAATTATGATCTAAATAGCAGGTACAGAAGCAGGTCCCTGGCCGTGTTGCAACAGTTACATCACATATTTTGCAGCATTTACTATGAAATATTGAGTATATAGCACTAGGACATTAAGACAGCATTTCAGTATTAGGGAAACTAGTATAAATAAGCTGCAGAATATTTTCTTTTTCCAAAACAAACATATAATACGCAAAATACTATAGTGCTTACTGTGAAATATCCACTTCCAAAGCTGCCTCACTTGGCAGGTCGATAATGCCAGCAAGACCTACATGCAGACAAACATTTGAAACTGAGCAGTGAGCACATCTACATTGATACCTAGAATGAGGCATCAAACATTACGATGTTAAAACAAATAAACAATACCAGACAAGAAAGAATTCCTTCATATATATTTTGAAGAAAAATTTTAGCTTGTATCCAAAGATATTCACAATACCTTGACGAACAGACTGGCTGTGCTTTTTGGCATCTGATACCCCATCTCCACCATCACGGAGTGAACGAGTACGGCTTTTCCTTCGGTTTGAGGGCCTCGACAATGCAGATGATGGGAATGTAGTCCCAGCTGGACTTCTCTGGCGATTAGGGAGTAGTGGCAGGGCCTTTGAGGCAGCTGCAGCTAATCCAAGATGTGACATTGTCGTTCCGTGGCCCAGGCAGCACAATTAAAGACCTTCTCAAAAGCACAGTGCCATAAAAAGAGAGGAAAACTCCTGAAAAATCTGACAACAACAACAACAACATAGCCTTTCAGTCCCAAGCAAGTTGGAGTAGGCTAGAGCAGAATAACACCATCAGGGCTCTAGCAGAATACTCTTAGGAAGTTTTGAATATCAAAGAAATGAAAAGCAACATTATGGTTTATAGGCCACTCGCTAGAAAAATATTTGTGATATTTCCAGTTTTCCTCTCATTTTGAAGGAACTACCATGTTGAGATCTTAGCAAGTTTATTGGCCACCTTTCATGAAGATTACTATTTACTAGTAAACTATGTCCAAATGTACAAATATCTCTGCCACTAAAACTTGCCAGCACCTTTTTTTCTGCAGTTCTACTATGTTTCTGCTGTATAGTTTTGTTTACTTTTTTATCATACGAAGCCCAAATGTAGTGCAAAATCTTTTCAATGGAGATGGTTGTATAGGAGGGGGGCAGGGACAAGGGCCTCAACCTGAGCAGGGGGGAATAACGAGTATACAACAAGCTCCCCAAATGGCAACAGGTTGTTTTTCCCCATTCTATGAATCACCAAATTGGTATTTTCTTTTTTATAAGGGGGGTGATAAGGTTTCATGTGGCTTGTCACTTGTGCAAGTAAGATCAGGATAAAATTTCAGTGGCTCGGACAGTAAGATAACTGTTGGTTTGAAATATTCGCTCTGAAGAAAGTAAATCAAATTTTCTTCATACTAAATGATCATTCCCTTTCAGAAACGTTTTTTTTTCCTCAAAAGTTGCAAGGAAAAACCACCTTTTTTGTGCACAACATACTAAGAATGCAAAACACTATTTTTCAGATTTGATATGTACCACAAAAAGATGTAAACTATATGATACACAAAAGTAGGTCGTCAGCTACATGCAGGTATTAGATAACCAGGGGAAGTGAAAAGATGCAGAACCACCAACCATATGTTACAGTAACCCACTTGGTAGAATGACACATAAGCAAAAACTAACAGGGCACAAAGCCAAGTGCATTCCTTACGTATCCACAAAGGAACAGTGGGCTTAAACCTTAATTCATGAGGGTACCCAATGATAATACACCTTAATAAACCTTAAACCCAGTGACAGCAAAGACGCAGACCCGCCACCTACCATGTACCGACAGAACTACACCACCTAGCAATCCAGCATGGGCATGGGCATCCCTGAATAGACCATAGCCAGCAACGCTAGACACTAGCAGAGACACCCAGAGGCTCTCCCATCCATCCTGCAATGCAACAAGAGACAACCTACATTTCCCCCGCGCAGCTGGCACAAACAACAATTCGTGTAACCTGAAACCATTCACCCACCCCAGTAACCCTGCCATTGCCATTGCCATTGCCATTGCCGCACAGGGCTCACAGAATTCCGCTCTTCCGGTCAGGCAGCGCATGAAAAAACCCCCGCGGCTGGCGCTGGCGAACCCATCCCAAGCTTAAACCCTGTATGTATGTACATAGGTCCCCGGGAACCCGGCAGCAACCAGGAGAGAGAGCAATGGCGGCGCGCAGTCTCACCGGCGGTGGCGCGGATCGGAGTGCCGCGCGCGGATCTGACGAGCTCCGCTGGGCCGCGACAGAGGGAGCGAGCGGCGCTGGCGAAGAGCCGGCGGAATAAATAGCAGGGGGCGAGCTGGTACCTCGGGAAGAAAGGCGGCGGGGCGGAGAAGGCGACGCGCGGGAGTTGGATCCTTGCGGCGGAGGGAGCAGAGGAGGAGGCCGAGGGAGGCGCCGGGCGGAGCAGAGGCGGAGGGCGGATATCCCGAGGGGTGGGGTGCTGAGGGCGACTGGGCGAGCCAGGCAGGAGGGCGGAGAGATGGGGTGTGCGGCCTATGATAAATAATTTCGCGGCCCGCATCGGCATTGGGTACTCCGCCGCGGTGGAGCTGCGCAGCAGCGGCACGTGACAGAGGGAGAGGGAGGGGTGATGGAGATAACGGTGGGGACAAGTGGAGGGCCCGGATGCCGCTGGGTGGATAGGGTGGGGGAGATCGGACGGGACGCGCGTGGTTTCTGTCTGTCCGTGATGTGATGACGGGGCCTGGCTTGGCCGCCTGGGTGGGGAGGGGATTTTCTCCCCTGTCCCTTTCCATTTCTCCGATAGGTTGCTGGAGGGCTCTTCTGCTCTGCTGTTTGGACGGTTTGACACTTTGACGGCTGCACCCGGGGTAACGCGACCCCGTTTAGATCAAAAAAAAAAAATTTGGATTTTGGCTCACTGTAGCATTTTGTTTGTATTTGGTAATTAGTATCTAATTATGGACTAATTAGGTTCAAAGTTTCGTCTCGCGATTTCTCGACCAACTGTGTAATTAGTTTTTTTTTCGTCTACATTTAGTACTCCATGCATGTGCCGCAAGATTCGATGTGACGGGTACTGCGCAAAATTTTTTGGAATCTAAACAGGCCCTAAGGGGGTGTTTGGTTTCTGTGCTCTGCTGTGTTTGGTTTCTGTGCTCTGCTGTTTGGACGGTTTGACACTTTGACGGCTGCATCGGGGTAACGCGAATTTAAGGGGTGTTTGGTTTCTGCACGGACGTCTAAAATTTCTGTCATATATATATATATGGAGTATTAAATATAGACTAATTATGAAATTAATTATATAACTTAGTGATTAATTTACGAGACGAATCTTTTAAGTCTAATTAGCCTATGATTTGACAACGTGGTGCTACAGTAAACATGTGTTAATGACATATTAATTAGGCTTTAAAAAATCGTCTCGTAAATTAGGCCTTATTTAGTTGGGTGAAGTTTGGGATTTTTGCTACTGTAGCACTTTTGCGTTTTATTTGGTAATTAGTATTCAATCATGGACTAATTAGGCTCAAAACGTTCGTCTCGCGATTTCTAACCAAACTGTGCAATTAGTTTTTTTCGTCTACATTTAATGCTCCATGCATATATCACAAGATTCGATGTGATGACTACTGTAGCACTTTTTGAAAAAACTTTTTGGAACTAAACAAGGCCATAGCCTCCATCTATGTAATTGGTTTTGTAATTAATCTATATTTAATGATCTTTATTAATATCTAAATATTTGATGTGACATAAATTTTAGGAGTGACTAAAGAACCAAACACCCCTTAAGTTGCCAACCCATTTTGTATTAAGGCCTGTCTAAATTCCGGGATAAAGTTTTAGAGTGTCACATCGGGTGTCTAATGAAGGTGGCATGAGTGTTCGGATACTAATAAAAAACAAATTACAGGAATCCGTCAGTAATCCGCGAAACTAATTTATTAAGCCTAATTAATCCATCATTAGCACATGTGTTACTATAGCACCACGTTGTCAAATCGTGGACTAATTAGGCTTAAAAATTTGTCTCGTAAATTAGTCACAAACTGTGCAATTAGTTTTTTTAGTCTATATTTAATACTCCATGCATGTGTCTAAACATTCGATGAGATAGGGAGTAAACTTTAGGGGATGAACTAAACAAGACCTAAGCTGTGTGGTTGAGCTGACCGCACTTGCCCTGATCGTGACCCGGTTTTTGGCCTCTCCCTTTCTGAGATTATTGGGCTAGTCATTCTGACCTGGACCTGTTATTATATATGCAACCAATCTATGCAGGTGGCGATTAATATGTGCCATGTTCGTTTGAGTTTGTTTGGCTTATAAGTCATGACTAAAAGTACTATTGGTTGATTTGGTGTGAGAGAAAATATTGTTTATTGACTGATAAGCCATGACTTATAAGCCGAATACGATCAAGCGAACAGATTGATGGTCGGTTTTGGAAGAGGCCATGTGGTAAAAATAATTTCAGGAGCTTTTAGCTCTTACCGCTTCACAAGTTGGCAATAATACAAAGTTGTCAAATCAGGAAAAAAAAATGAAACAAAGTTATGTAGCAACAGCGTCGATGTACAATGGGTACTTTGACCTCGACTGACATTATACGGATCCTTCAATGCACTTGTTTATTTATTATAATGTATGAAGCAACTTACTATTAACTCTGTTAGAATAGATAAACTAATTTAACTAGCAACAATAGCCCTACTAAAATTAGCAGTTTATGTGACAAACCGAAATCCACCAAAAAAAATAGTGCATCAGCATCAAACTGCCCCTTGTACAGATTGTGGCCCCTTAGGCCCTAGCAGAGGCTGGTTTTGATATAGACACATATGGTGGTACGTTGGTCATCGAATAATGAATGACAAAGTCAATTATGCACTGCTGAAGAATCTATGAGCGTGTAAATGGTAAGTGACGGTGTGGCATGTTGTCGCCTTAGTTGATGACTAGAATTTCAATTCAACCGTTGCTAACATTTATGCTCCTGTTCAAATAAACATGTTGTTTTTTTACTAAGGTCTTCACTGCTTAGCAGTGTTACCTCTCGTATGTAAAGTCGTGTTATTGTCTTTGTTGCTTCTCTTAGTGTTGAGTTTTGTCGGGTCGCAAATTATTTCCTATGTAATTAACTCTTTGTGAACTTTATTGGTTATTCTTCTAAGGCTTGTCTTGCAAAGATCGTGTTGGTTCTGATAAGTAGGATTATGTGCTGTAAATCGCCTTTCCTTTTTAATGAAAAGTGTGCTTACCTATTGTTGCGAAAATAGAAAAAAAAACATGTTCTTTTTTTACTATTTGGGGTAAAGACCAATGAAGTCCATGCCAGGTTGCCTAGTCTTGCCCACTCAATAAATGTTCGTACTGATTACAAGATGTCATCTTTCCTACGAACACTTTGTGTCGGGAATAATATGATTAGACCTTGTGTGCTCAGGTCTTGGGTCTTGATGAATACAAAGAGATGTATTAGTAGTAACCTTTAGGTACACTACAATTCAGACCTAGCAAACTATATGTCGCTTTTTGTATTCTTCATTGAACTACCAAAATTTGATTAAAAGTATATATTTAGGGGGTCTTGTTGAGACTTCTACCTCTAAATATGTGTCTATTGTTTCTAAGAGTACAATGTATCAACTATCGGTGTTAGGATATAACTAGGATGGTACTACCGAGGGCTATGTCCATATATTCCTTTTCTTTACATTGAACTCGTATAAGTTGCAATGAGTTTTGTTGTAGCTTCATTTGACTCATCAAATAAATTGGAAAGACAAGAGGCTTGGCCCTTGCCATGTTCGTACTAGTTCTAGCACCGACTTAGTATGCTATTTATGATCTAGGGTTCACCCGAACTTAAGTTCAAAGGAATGGAAGGATGGTCACACTACCATAAGCGAAGGTGGATGAGTGGGCTAGTTGTGGTTGCCAATGTAACTGGAAACATGAATGCTAGGACTTTGTTATCAACATGAATGCTATGACTTGGTGACATGGTTTCTTCACTTGCTATGGTCTAAATCCTGTTCCTCAATGTATTTATTTATGTATAGATAAATGAGTCACTTCATCCAACAAAAATAAAAGATACTCCTCCACGTAACTATAAAACATAAGAGCACGTTCAATATTCTAGTCACGTATCCATGTTGTTAGGTTCTCTGACTCAATCAATTTTATGTTTTTAGTATAAGAGAAAGAAAAATGATAACGATGGCACCAATTAATAACCAAGGTTACAGAAAGATAATTAGCACTTACTCCTTTTTCACCAATGTTGTAAAATGGCATGTGCTAATTGAATTCTTAAACACAAGGATTATATTGATGCAAAATATGCTTGCCGCCAAAATAATAAAAAAAACCACTAGCGGCTTAATTATTACTTGGAGTGAGGGGATGGGTAGTAAATTTTAAATGTGAAAAATGCTTCATTTGTGGACGAAATGAGTATAATTATTAAATATATGTAAGAAGAGATGTTGGTTCGTAAGAAGAACATCCGTCAATCAATTTGTTCATCGTCAATATTCCCCCTCTACTTGTTGTGCCTTGTGATCGCCTTCGTTCTCTTTCTTCTTTGTTTTGACTTACAAAATGGATCAATGATAAACCAAATGGCTGCCCTCAGAGTGGACATTAATGCAGTTGCACACGGTAAAAGTGCCATACTGCTAAGGGCAGTCCCAATGCAGACTTCACCATGGAGTCTATCTCAATTAATTGCAGTGCCACGTAAGCATTTTGCTGACATGACAAGTAATTTAATGAAGAAAGAGAGTAAAAAAACAAGAAACGAAGTCTAATTTCGACTTCGAGTCGTCGTCCGCATCGAGGCGGTGGACTCCGCTTCGACCTCGCGATGGGTGGAGGAGGATCGAGTCCACAGATCCCGTACGCGCATGCCGCCGCCAACGCAGTCATCCCGCGCGCAAGGCCTCTCCCGCGCGTGCCAAGGCCTCTCCCGCGCGCCAGCCCTCTCCCGCCCGCGAGCTCCTCAAGTTTTCTCGTGCGCGCCAACATCGCAGCGCGCCAAATCGCCATCGCCGCCCACCATCTTCCGCGCCAAATCTCCATCCCGCGAGCTCAAGGGAAGACAAATCGAGCGCCCCCAAACTCCACACCACACCGGTAGGCATCCCTCGCCCAGTTGCCCATGACCTAGCATCCCTCTCCTCCCAACAGCGAAATCCCAAATCCATACCCAAATCTCGATTCAGGATGAACAAACTAACGAAGTCCAATTCCCGGCGAGGTAGTGGTGTCCGTGGAACCCGATCTCCCTCTGTTCCGGTTGCAGGTGGTTCTGCAACTCGGAGCCATGCCACTGGCGGCGTTGCAAGAGCGGGTGCTGCGGTGGATACTGAATGGTAAAGCAAAAATTTCCCTCGAGAGTACATAGGAGGGTTAATTAAGCTGATCATGGCATACTGTTGCAGGTTATACCCACTAGGAGGGTTCTCAAATTTTCTGCAGTCCAACACATTTGCTAACCATCCAAATGGAAATAAAAATTTTCACTTTGTTGGTGCTGGAATGAGTCAGTCTTCACCAATTGACCTAGGTAGTACAAGAACTCCCTCTCCAGCAGAGCAAACTCATGAACAAGGTGATGATTTAGATGTGCAAGAAGATGAAACAATTAACGTCGATGATGATTCTAGAACCGAGAAGCGTCTGAATTGGAAGGTCCCTGATGACATAAGATTGGTAGGTTGAAACCAAGCTATCTCCATTCACACTAGAAGACTAACAGTTGCCTTTTTTCTGAAGGATGGAGGAAGCTATCTCCATTAACACTAAAAATGGAGGATGCTGGACTGTTTTCTGAAGGATGGAAGACGTCTGAAGCAACAACTCAAGATTATCTATATATTTTAGTGTTACTATCTATATTTATATTCTTGCAGTAATGGACCGATCCTAGCTATTATCTAAACTTCATGGTTGCTGGTTGATCGAATATACAGTACTATATCTATATGTGTTGTGTTCATTTGCCGGTGCTTGAATTGGGAGCTTCAGTTGCCGGCCTTTTTTTTTTTTGAAAGGCAATTGCTGCTGTGATCGTTATATGATATATGGATGTAGCATGGCTGCTGTATGCCACAGGGTGGATCACATGTAGTATGCCATAGCTAATCATCTTGGTTTGTGCTGCCTAATAAATGTTTTTGTCTATAGAAACTACTATTATGAACTTTGCATTGGGGAGCATAGAGTCTAGTGATGGAGTCTTTGAAGTTTAGACTCTATGAGTGGAGTCTGCATTGGGACTGCCCTAAGTGGACCAAATGGCCGTACTGAAACCCAAGGTTCTGACATGGTGGGCGTGTGGCCTTGACTCGGTACGCCTCCGTCCGCCGGCCGGCAACCTGGCACCTGCCACGTTTGGTCGTAATCGTAGCACTGCCACCTGCAGCTTCTGGTATGTTCAGGAGAACTGTTGGCGCTTCCTTTCTTTGGTTCCACACTGCTCTGTCTCGTAGCAAAATAAATACTGTACATATCTTGCTTATCAAAACCTTAAATCGTTTTTAAGTTCAATCAAATCTACTACCTCTATCCAATTTTTAACCGGTCGTGTTAATAAAATTTTCTTAAGTTTGACTAAATTTATAAATAATATTAACTATATTTATATCTCCAAATAAGTGAGTGCAACCATTTGAATTGGCCCATTCCAATAGAGTTTTAAAAGATTTTCATTCTCATTTAATACTGTGACACGTCAACAAATTTATTGAGTCGACATGTTAATTATGAAGAGAGATAGTAAGATGAAACTCGTTGTCACAGTTATCAACATAAAAGATGACATAGCAGTCTTGATAACTGTGTGATAAAACTCCTCCACTGAGACTGACCTAAGGCCTAAAAGCAAGGCTAATAATACGACTTACCTAAGGCCTAAGAGCAAGGCTAATAATACAGTCAGTTGCTGGCTGTAAGGATCATTGCAGCCTATTTCTCAGCCCACCCATATAATAGTTAGTTCTTCACTATTAATATATAACCAACTTGTTTCTCTCACAAAGTTTCTTAGTTCTTGTATCTAAACCGGTTGTAAGCTTATAACTAACGATGACCATGCAACCCGCAGCCCAGTGGCCTAGCACGAAGCATGATTTTTTGGCCTGGCTCGAACATGGAACATCCCGGTGTTCCACGGGCCCAGGGCGGCCCGGCCTGGTGCATACACTACTATAGATTGACTTATTACTATCGTCATTTTCACTGTCGTAGCAATAGAAGCGACTATGTTATGCTTCCACCGTCCGTTGGACCGATAGCGAGGCCTCTTAATGGTCACCCGCACATCATACCACGGCTGCCCCTCAGCTGCCACTTCCCTCCAGAAGTATAGGGGTGGCTCAGCGTACCCAACTGAGTTTAGCACCCTCTACAGCAAGGTAGGAGTGCCAAACATAGCCAGGAACGTGTCACTACGAGACGGGGCTCATGTTGCTATCATCTGTAGCAAAGTGTGCAACTCTTGTGAGAGGATATCATACGTGAGAAAAAATTTAATGAATGGGGTAAGCAATTATAAGGGAGGGAAGAATGCAAAAATGTAAATGCATGAGTGAACATGATGCACACACATTCTGTACGTCCTCACGAATCTTAGGGAAAATTTAAAATTCTAACGACATACACGATGTAGCAGAACCGTCCAATTTATAAGAGCACAAGTATAATAGCAACCCGCAAGTGGTCGCATTGTCATACTTGAGCCTATATGAACCCGGTAGTCCATCGAGTACCACGAAGGGTCTCGATTCAACCAACATACAACCAAGATCGTACATGATTCAACATACATGTCACACGTTACATAAAGTTCACAAATACAGTTCCATATATCAGAGTACGATTAAAAGTTATTACCAACAAAGTTCAGGTAAAATAGTAGCAGAAGCAAATAGAGTTTGAAACCAACATCTCCATCGTTGTTCAAATACTGTGCCAGCTCATGATCATAATCCCACAAAAGCATAAGAGAGGGATTAACAAGAGATGCCTTTCCTAGGGCCCTACTCCTCGTCCACGGTGGGACAGAAGCAGTTCTTACAGTAACCATGATACATCGTATTATCTGCAACAATAGGAAATAAACTATGAGTACAAGAAGGTACTCAACTAGACTTACCCTGTCATAAATCAAAAATAAAGTGACTCTAAGGATCATGCAAGGCTTTATAAGTGGAGCTAGCTTGACAACATTTTGTATAAAAAGCCACTAATTCAACTATACCTTTTATAATTCGGTCATCAAGTTAATTATATCTTTTCATCTCTAGATTAGCGACTAACCTGTGTCAAACATGTAGTATATTGTTAATGACAACACAATTATAACTATAGCCATTTAATATTTCATTCTCAGAACCATTCTACTTGCCATTAACACTACGATAGAAGGAAGCTCAATCAAGTTTCTCACTATCCGGGAGAGACGACGATTCGAATCGATTTCAACTAGCTAAAAATTTATTCCTAACACAAATCTAGGCAGACTAGATCAACAATCACTTTAGGTCACATTTGATACAACTCATGGTCCATATTTCGTGGGTTTGATCAGCGCTGCACAATCAGGGGCGACCAGCTGCCAGGACGTTCAGGCCCGTCCTACCCTTGGGCTCATGTCTGGCTCCCCGCACATCCTTACTACCATCTAGAGTGTACATTCTTATAGAACTGGGGCCCAGCCTGAGTTGAGCTACTCGGCTTCGCGGTTGGAACGAGTTATTTGGCCAACTAAGTGAGAGGCATGTGTTCAAAATGACCGAGGAACCAACAATGGTACGGTTCTTAATCGGCGTAGACGGAATCGCATGAGTCAACCTACAACATAGACTCCATCCAGCCTCGATTTACAACATCCATGGTTCTTTTACATGATAGCAAATATAACCAACCGTGGTTCAGTGCCCACCTATATCTCACAGGTGATAGAAAATCACCCGACTTCTACCTGTCTAAGCATAGCTAAGCATATATTCAATCCTAGACCTACACAGGGTTAAATGTATATATCTGGACAAGGTAGTTCTATGCATCAAGTGTTTCCAACCAACTCTTATAACCTAATGCATCAAACATAAAAGACTCAAGTGATATTTTATAAAATATGGGAGACTTAGAATACTCCGAGGGCTTACCTTTGATAAAGGAAGTTGGCCTATGATCTAGGCACTTAGGTAGGTCCTCAAGAGCTTGCTCCTTGCCTTCTAGAGCTATGGCCTGAGGTGCCTCCTGTTGTTCCTTTAGCTCTTCTTCACACTCCAATAGAGTTATCCCTTCGGACTGATCCTATATGCATGAGCACGGAATAAGATATCATGGATGCATATATAATGACAAGTAGCATAGGATATAGTGTGATGAAATGCATCCTCCTAAGTGTTCTTAACAGCATTGCCTTAAAGTGATAACAAGGTTATATTTTCTTTTACTGAGTAGGTGCATATCTCTTCTCTAGTAACTAAACAAACACTTATATAGATCATTATCTGTACTGCAAGACAGCAGCCACTTATTTTTTACCATAACTAGAGTTATGCACATCTAAATAATAGTTGTGGACTTTTTAGAAAGCTTATAAATTTTCCTACAACTTTCTTTTAATCATCTTAAGGTGATTCAGTAGTTATCTAGGCCAAATAATTCCATCTTTCAGATCTATCTAGAGAACTAATTATTTCTGACGGCAAACTTCTAATAGCTATAATTCTCAAACTATAAGGCCTATGACTATAAAACTTTAACACAAGGTAGATAAGTAAGTTATCCACAACTTTGTTATTAACCATCTTTACAGAAAAGATCATTATCATCATGAAATCATCACCACAACAGAAACTACAAATGCAGTCATCTAGTTGAATTATAAAGTAATAATTAACTAGTTGCCTATAAACAAATACTTCTAAGCCTCACTAACAGTATAAATAGATTATATGCATCATACACACCACATAAAACATCATGGTTAAGCCTAACTAATTTATTTATATTCATTTATTAATTTCCTTATATAATAAGGTGATTTATAGAGTAAATATTTCTAGTGCTCAATAAATTCTGAGAAAATTATAGTAGGCTACACATGACCCTAATAGTCTACTTTACAAACTTCATAGTCATTTGGATAAGTATACCTACCTCTACAAAAATGACAAGTTATATATGCTTATTTTAAGCAAAAATAGTTTAACATAGTAAAAAGGGTCAAGCAATAGATTTAATATTTTTCTAACCTTCCTCCTAGCATGAGAATACTGTGTAAAAATTTGTATGATCATATGTTATGTATTTTTACCCCAATAAATTTCACTAGAATCTAGCAATTAATTAAGATTAAATAGAAAGACCATATTACAAGTATGTCTACTATAGGTTTAGTATTTTTTCTAGCTATAGCATGTCAACACAAGACCAGCAAAATTAGAATCTTAATTTATCACTTTCCTAGCTCAAGTTATGCATTTTACAAGATATAAACTTCTTTAAAATCACTTATCTTGCTCAATTTAATTCTCCTAGAAAAATACCCTAAGAAGTATATTTCATATTTTTATCAAATAGTACTCTTCATGATGAATCCAACAAAATTTGGTTCACCTCATTTGGATACTCCTAGCTCCAGATATAATTTTTGCAAGTTAGCAACAAAATCTGTGAAATAAATAAAGAAAATCAAATTTACTCGGGCGCTACAGTTAGGTGCACCCGGTCTATACACCTGCTGCGACTGACAGCAGGGGCCCATAGTCAAACCAACCCCACATGACAGACACACAGAGCAGTAGCGGCGCTCTGATAGGCGAGAACTCGTCAACGGTGAGGTCATCGGCGACGAGGTCACCGTTGTTGTATTCCCCATCATCACGCGCATCTACTGGTAACCTAGGTTTGCTCGAAGGATCACCGGAGCTACCTCACCGACGAGCATGGCGGCTCGGCGGTGGTACGCGATGGTGCTTCGGCCATCTCCGGTGATGGCATGGCTAGGCGAGCGCGGCTACAACATCCATGAACCCTAGCGAAGCTCTAAGGCGTGGATCAAGACACTGTGAAGCGGTGGTGAGGCTTGCCCGCGTGCATGGCATGGTGAAAGCATAGTGGTGCATAGCCATGTTCCAGCGCTGGTGTGCCGGCGTTGGCTCAATGGCTAGTGGTGTGACCTTGACCTAACCCTAGGCTAACCCTAACGAGAGAAACAAGCGAGTGAGATGGCATGATGGAGCACGACCACAGTGAATGTGAGCTCGGCGGTGCGGTAGGGAACTCAAACAGTGGCTTTACCTAAGCATGATTGGTACGCCTAGCGGTGGTGGCAGAGCAATGTGCACGAGCAATCGGACAATGGCGCTACGGTGGCAGCAAGCGAGTGCGACGGAGGTCGACAGGCGATGGCATGGCGCATTGCGGCTTTGCTCGGGCGTAGTGAGGGCGAGAGAGAGGCAGAGCAAGGCGAGTAAGAGAGAGTGAGGAGGGAGGGCGCGTCGCTGCCATTTTACTGCTCGTGTCGGCCTAACTGGTGAGACCATCAGTCAGCAGATAGCCTCCACATGGCGGACGTGGCCTGGCACCGATCGGCCACGACGGTCGATGCGGCGCTACTCTGAATTGGCCATCAGGCCAACTGACGGAGCATCTTTAAGCGATTACTACTCCTAATCCATGGCGCTTTAGCAAAAATTTCCTTAATAAACATTATAGAGCTATGTGAAAGCTACAAGATTGATTAAAAGAGTTTTGTCTAATTCACAATGGTTTTCAAACTACAGAGCTCTAAAGTGAGCTACTTTGAAACTGAAATCAACATTCTACACAGAAAAATTTGAAGTCACAAAACAACATTTTTGTTGGAACTTGTGAGCTCTATTTGACCATGTTAGACACTGAATTAGCTCATGACCCTCAAATAAAGTTTGTTACCCATGATGTGAACTACAACTTTTATTTAGGTCACACAGCCATGCAAACACTCTAAGCTATTGTTCCACTTTGGTCAAACTAGCATCATAAAAATGGCATTTCAATGTAAACCAACACTTAGAAGCAAAATTGGTTCATGTCATTGAAAGCTCTAGTTTGGTTTTAGTGAATTGATGAAATCCTAAGTGCTAACCTAGTTTATCAAAGTGATTATGAGATAGGTGGCACTACTCCAAGTGATGAAGCAATTGTGAAGATCATGATGATGGTGATGCTATAGTGATGATCAAGTGCTTGAACTTGAAAAGAAGAAAGAGAAAAACAAAAGGCTCAAGGCAAAGGTATAAATGATATGAGCTATTTTGTTTTGGTGATCAAGACACTTAGAGAGTGTGATCATATTTTGGTTTGATAGCCGTACTATTAAGAGGGGTGAAACTCATATCGAAATGCAGTTATCAAAGTGCTACTAGATGCTCTAACTCATTGCATATGCATTTAGGATCTAGTGGAGTGCTAACACCCTTGAAAATGTTTGTGAAAATATGCTAACAGATGTGCACAAGGTGATACACTTGGTGGTTGGCACATTTGAGCAAGGGTTAGGAACTTCACCGGTGGAGTGTCTGCCCGTAGAGTGCGGACAGTCCGATGGTGCCACCGACGCCCTATACAGAAAAGATGAAGGTCACTGTGAGTGACTGGACGCTGGTCTCGGAAGGACCAGCACGTTCGGTTTGTAGAAGCAGCAAAGACACTGGCGTTGGTCTCTGACCGGACACTAGGTCACTTAGTGACCAGTCGCTGGAGGGTTGCATCCAGTCCTACTAACGTGGCAGCGTACAAAGGAGACACCAAGTGACTAGACGCTGGGTGAGTCTGGTCGAGCATGTTTGGATGCGTTCGGTCATGATTTCTCGCTTCTGGATGCTTACTAGAAACGATCGGACGCTGAGGTCTAGCGTTTGGTCACTTCGAAGCAGCGCGTCCGGTCACAACTTAAATGTACTAGTGACCGTTAAGATCGGACGATCAGCATTTGAAGCAGGGGACACATAGGACACATCGTGTGACCAGACGCTGGGGTTCAGCGTTCGATCGATCTAACCTGCGTGTCCGGTCGCCCCGTGCTCAGGGCAGTGAGGATCCCAATGTCTCTATTCATGGGGGCTCTCTATTTAAGCCCCATGGCTGACTTAAGCTCATACTCTTGGCCATTTGCATTGACATAGCAACCTTGTGAGCTTAGCCAAAGCCCTTCCACTCATCTCCATCATAGATTCATCATCTTTGTGAGATTGGGAGTGAATCCAAGTGCATTGCTTGAGTGTTTGCATCTAGAGGCATTTGGTGTTTGTGTTTTGCTACGGGATTCGCTTGTTACTCTTGGTGGTTGCCACCACCTAGACGACTTGGAGCAGCTGAGGATCGTCGAGTGGAGGTTGGTGATTGTCTTCTGCTCCGATCGTGATGATTGTGAGGGGTTCTTGACCTTTCTCCAATGGAGAGCCAAAAGGTACTTTAGTGAATTGCTCATGGCTTGTGTGATCCTCATCATATGTTGGTTGTGCGGCACCCTATTAAGGGTTTGGTGTGTGATGCCAATTGGCGCGTGAACCTCCAAGTGAGTGAATCGCCACAACGAGGACTAGCTTACCTGCAAGCAAGTGAACCTCGGTAAAAATCATTGTATTCATCATTTGATTCTGAGGTGATTAGTCTTCATTGGTATTCATTCTTGTAATTGATTGGTTCACTCCTCGACACGGCGGTATAAACAAATTGCTCACTCTCTTTACATTACCACAAACTAGTTGTAAAGCTCTTTAGTGTAGCTAGTTGTGAGAGCTTGTTAGTTTGGTTAGTGTGGCTCTTTAGTTTGCCTTTGAGAGCACACTAACTTAGTGTAGTGACATAGCTATTGTGTGGATAGAAACTATATATACTAGAATTATGGTAGGTGGCTTGTATTTTTAGTAGGCTAGCGCAACACTTGTTTCGTCTCATAATTGTCTAACCAGTTTGTTAAGTGTTGTTATAGAAATTTTAATAGGCTATTCACCCCCCTCTAGCCATTAGGACCTTTCAAGTGGTATCAGAGTTGAGGTCACCGTGATTTGAGGCTTAACAATCTTCGGTGTAAAAATGGCTCAAATCAGCAACACTAAGAAACCACCATAATTTGATGGCTCAAATTATCCCTATTGAAAAGCTAAGATGACAACTTATATCTAGTCAATCAATAGGAAAGTTTGGAAGGTGGTAGAGATAAAGATTGAGATTGAAGATAAAGAGGCTCCCACCACCGCTGAAGAAATGCTACTCCAAAATAATGACATTGCTCTTAGTGCCATCCATGATGCTTTGAATGAGAAAACTTTTGAGCAAATCAAAAACATTGAGAGAGCTCATGAGGAATGAAAGAAATTGGAGGAATCATTTGAGGGCACTCAAGCCATGAAGGGTGCAAAGGCATACATTCTCAAAGAGAAGTTTGCAAGCTTCAAGATGAAGGAGGATGAGAGTGTGCCAGAGATGTTCCATAGGCTTCAAGTGCTTGTCAATGATCTCAAAGCACTTGGAGAAGAGGTGAAGGAGAAGGACTTCTCCCATAAGTTCTTGAGATATTTGCCTTCAAGATTTAGCACATTGGTCACTATTCTAGTGATGAGTGGTTTGGACACCATGATACCAAACCAAGTGTTGGGGGATATACTAGCCGATGATACATATAGAGATGATGATGTGAAGGAAGAAAAGAAGGGGAGGAAAGATGAGAAGAAGGATGAGAAGAAGAAGAAGAGCATGGCATTCAAGGCCACATCATCTAAGGGCAAGGCAAAGCAAGATACATCAAGTGAAGATGATGGCTCATGGGATACTGATGATGATGAGAAGATGGCTCTCTTTGTCAAGAGATTTGGAAAGTTCATGATGAATAAAGGATACCGTGCTAGAAGAAAGAAGTCTTCATCCAAGAACAAGGAAGAGTCAAGAAGGTGCTTCAATTGTGGAAGCAAAGATCATCTTGTTGCTCAATGTCCATACAATAGTGACAAAGATGACGATAAGAAGAACAAGAAGGAAAAGAAAGAGAAGAAGGATAAAATGACCTTCAAAAAGAAGAAGGGTGGTTTATATGTGGTCACTTGGGAGAGTGATGCTTCCTCAAGTGGTGATGATGATAAGACCACCAAGAAGAAGGCACTTGCAAGCATTGCTATCAATGAGAAGCCTTCTCTCTTCGACACTCCATCATGCTTCATGGATAAGGCCACTAAGGTACAAATTTGTAATGATGGAAGTGATAAAAAACATGATAATGAAAATGAAAATGACAGTGATAGTGATAATGATGAACCTACTAAGGATGAACTATTTGACATGCTAGAAGATGCTAAAGAATACTTTGGTATTAAGAGAAGTGAATGCAAAAACTTACATAAGGAAATAAAAGCCCATAAGCAAGCCTTTGATGAGCTCAATGCATCTCATTAGAGGCTAGAGGAAGCCCATGAGAAGCTTGGCAAGGCTCACTAAAAAGCTTGAAAAGGCTTGTTCCTCTTTGCTTAATGAATAAAATAAAAAGAAGCATGTTGAGACTTGTGATGTAGGCTTAACTTGTGATATAATTGATGAATCATTATCTATGCCTATCATTGTTGCTCCCGCTAACCCTTCTTGTAGTACTTCTACTTCCACCTCATCTAGTAGTGATGGTTTCACTTGTGATGCCTCACTACTGGTTGAGAATGAGAACCTCAAGAAGGAGGTCAATAAGCTCACTCACACCTTGGCTAAGGCCTATGGTGGTGAAGACTGCTTGCTTATGTGCTTGGGTAGCCAAAGAGCTTCTCTCTACAAAGAGAGATTGGACTATACCCTCAAGAAAGATAAGGTGGCTTTTACTCCTCACAAGACTAGTTTTGTGAAGAACTAATGGTCAGTTTTGCACTAGTTGCAAGCAAGTTGGTCATAAAGAGCATGAATGCAAAAATAAGAGTAAAAATACTAATGTATCCTCAATTAAGCTTGATTCTTTCTATATGCTTACCAAGGGTGCAAATTGGTGTAAAGGCTAAGTTCATTGGTAAACCATGGATGGGCTTAAAGAAGAAATCCATTTGGGTACCAAAGAGCTTAGTAACTAATCTTTAAGGACCCAAGCAAGTTTGGGTACCTAAAAAGAATTTATCTTCTTTTGTAGGTTAATTACAAAGCCGGAGGAAGGCATTGGGTTCTTGATAGTGGGTGCACTCAACACATGACCGGTGATGCAAGAATGTTTAGTTCAATCAACACCAATGGCAATAATGGTTATGATAGTATCATATTTGGTGACAATAGCAAAGGCAAGGTCAAAGGGCTTGGTAAGATTGCAATATCCAATGACATAAGCATTTTCCAATGTGTTGCTAGTAGAGAGCTTGAACTTCAATTTGCTATCCATAGCTCAATTGTGTGATCTTGGATTTAAATGCTATATTTGAGGTAGATGATGTAGAGATCATAAGTGTAGATGGCTCTAATTTGATCTTCAAAGGCTTTAGATATGAGAATCTATACTTGGTTGATTTCAATACTAGTGAAGCTCAATTATCTACATGTTTGTTCACTAAGTCTAGCATGAGTTGGTTATGGCATAGAAGGCTTAGTCATGTTGGAATGAAATAATTGAATAAATTGGTTAAGCATGACTTGATTAGAGGACTTGAAAGATGTTGTGTTTGAGAAGGATAAGCTTTGTAGCCTCTTGTCAAGCCGGCAAACAAGTTGGAAACACCCTATCCTAAGAAAAGCATGATGAGCACTAGTAAAGCATTTGAGTTATTGCACATGGATTTGTTTGGGCCAACTTGATACACTAGCATTGGTGGAAACAAATATGGCTTTGTGATAGTGGATAATTATACTAGATACACATGGGTATTCTTTCTAGTGGACAAAAATGATGTGTTTGCATTATTCAAATTATTTGTCAAAGGCATTCACAATGAGTTTGAAACAACCATCAAGAGAGTTAGAAGTGACAATAGTAGTGAGTTCAAGAACACTAGAATTGATGAGTTCTGTGATGAATTTGGAATTAGACATCAATTCTCGGCCAAGTACACTCCACTAATCAAATGGCCTTGTTAAGAGGAAGAATAGGACACTTATTGATATGGCAAGGTCTATGCTTAGTGAGTACAATGTGAGTCAATCCTTTTGAGCCGAAGCTATCAACACGGCTTGCTATTGTAGCAACCGTCTCTATTGTCACCCATTGAAAGAGAAGACACTATATGAGCTCTTGAATGGTAGAAAGCCCAACATTGCATATTTTCAGGTCTTTGGTTGTAAATGCTATATCTTGAAGAAAGGCACTAGATTGGATAAGTTTGATAATAAATGTAATGAAGGATTCCTACTTGGTTACTCCACTACAGGCAAAGCATATAGAGTTTGGAATTTAGATAGTAGTACTCTTGAGGAAGTTCATGATGTTGAATTTGATGAAAACAAGGGTTCACAAGAAGAAAATGAAAACTTGGAAGATGTTAAAGACATTTAACTTTCTAATGCCAGTGAAGAACATGGATGTTGGTGAATTGAGGCCTAGGCAAGTGAATGATGATGAAGATGATCAAGTGCAAGTGCTCTCTAACTCAAATATGCAAGATGATACAAATCAAGCTAGTACAAATGGCTCTCATGATAATAAACAAGATCAAGTGGCTAGTACATCATCTCAACCCAATGATCAAGCAAGTGCAAGCAATCAAGCTCCAATGCTCCAACCAACCAATATTACAAGGGATCATCCATTAGACACTATAATTGGTGATATCTCTAGAGATGTACAAATAAGATCAAGATTGGCTTCATTTTGTGAGCACTTCTTATTTGTGTCATCCATTAAACCAAAGAAGATTGATAAAGCATTGAAGGATATTGATTGGGTGAATGCTATGCATGAAGAATTGAATAACTTCACAAGAAATCAAGTATGAGAATTGGTAGAAAGACCAAAGGAACACAATGTGATTGGAACCAAATGGGTCTTTAGAAACAAGCAAGATCAAGATGGGATAGTAGTAAGGAACAAAGCAAGATTGGTAACACAAGGCTATACACAAGTTGAAGGTCTTGACTTGGAGAAACATATGCCCCAGTTGCTAGATTAGAAGCAATTAGAATCTTGCTAGCCTATGCTTGTGCCCACAACATCAAGCTCTAACAAATGGATGTTAAGAGTGCATTTCTCAATGGTTACATCAATGAAGAAGTATATGTTGAGCAACCTCCCAGTTTTAAAGATAAAAGAAGCCCGACCATGTGTATAAGTTGAAGAAGGCATTTTATGGCTTGAAGCAAGCACCTAGAGCATGGTATGAGAGATTGAGGGACCTAGAGCATGGTATGAGAGATTGAGGGACTTTCTACTCTCTAAAGAGTTCATGATAGGGCAAGGTTGACACCACTCTTTTCATTAAGAAGATTGGAAAAGATTAATTTGTGTTGCAAATCTATGTTGATGACATCATATTTGGATCAACCAATCAAGACTTTTGTGATGAGTTTGGAAAGATAATGGCTAATGAGTTTGCGATATCCATGATTGGAGAGCTAAGTTACTTCCTTGGTCTTCAAATTAAGCAATTGAAGAATGATACATTTATGAGTCAAGGCAAGTATATCAAGGACATGATCAAGAAGTTTGGCATGAATGATAGTAAAGCCATTAGCACACTATTGGGAACAAATGACAACTTGGATAGTGATGCAAGTGGAAATATGGTGGATCAAAAATTATATCAGTCTATGATTGGAAGCCTACTCTATGTGACAGCATCAAGGCCAGATGTCATGTTTAGTGTATGCATGTGTGCAAGATTTCAAGCCTCACCAAGAGAAAGTCATTTGAAGGCTACAAAGAGAATATTAAGGTACTTGAAGCATACACAAAATATTGGTTTATGGTATCCCAAAGAAGTAAAGTTTGAGCTAGTTGGGTACTCCGACTTGGATTATGCGGGATAGTCCTTAACTGGACATAAAGGATATGACCACTGGCACACTCTAAATTTAAAATTTAGATTTTTAACACACCTATATATATAGCTATAAGTTGTCAAACTGATTTTATAAAACAAAACCTTTGTTTTAAATACCTATATGACATGTTTAGTGTTGAACCTTGCTCTGATACTAGCTGTAACAAAACCGTCTAATTTATAAGAGCACAAGTACAATAGCAATCACCGAAGCAATCAAACTATCATACTTGAGCCCATATAAACCCAGTAGTCCAATGAAATCACGAAGGATCTCAAACCTACCAACATACAAGCTAAGATCGTACATGATTCAATATAACAAGTCACATGTTACATCATAGTTCACAAATGGTTCACAAATATCTCACATACATCAGAGTTCACATAATTATTACAAACCAAGATAAAACAACAAAAGCAAAGTAGTTTGACATCAACATCACACTTCATTCAAATACATGCCAGTACCACAATCAATTCTAGCAAAAGCATAATAGAGTGGATAACTTAGAAGTACCATGCCCCATGGTTTAATCCTCATCTACAATAGGATGAAGGCAGTTCTTACAGTACCCATGATACATCATATCATCTGCAACAAGAGGGAATAAACCCTAACTATGAGAATATACTCAGCTAGACTTACCCGTTGTAAACTATAAATAATAGGACACCAAGGAGTATGCAAGGCTTTATCGGTGGAGTTAGCTTGACAACATTTTGCATAAAAGCTTAAGTAACATAACTTGGAGATTTAATACCTTTAGCATCAAATTGAATACCTACTCAATTAAGCATCTCTAGATTAGCGCCTGTACTAGAGCAATCATGTGATTAAGCTAACAAGCATTAGTAACCATATCCATGGTATTAATTTGAGCATCATCATACCATCAAGTTCCTATCAATTAATGCTATGTTGCCACTGCTCAGTCAAGTTCTCACTATCCGGGAGAGATAGCGACTCGAATCGATTCCAACCAGCTAGGGAGTTATTCCTAATACAAACCCATACTTCCTCTGTCAGGGTCGCATCAGGTCACCTTTGGTACAACTCAGGTATAGTCACGGGTTCGATCAGCACCGCGCCCGCAGGGATACTACAAGTCTGCCAGGAAGTTCAGGCCTGACCTACCCTTGGACTCACACCACTGGCTCTTCGCACACCCTTACTTCCTCTAGTGTGTGCACTTTCACTTATTGGGTCCCTAGCCGGAGTTGAGCTACTTGGCTTCGTGGTCGGAACGGCTTATTTGGCTAACTAAGTGCTAGACATGCGTTCAACATGACTTGAGGATGTACAGCAAATCATTTCTTAACCGACATAGACGAGGATAAATAGGCACCAAGGCCTCCACGCCTTGTTGCTTCTCTATTACAATTCTGCCCGATCTCCTTTTATTCATCAACACATAGTTATTTCTACCATAGCAATTATAGCCAACCCTGACTAGATATCTACATATATCTTGCAGGTGACAGGAAATCACCCGACTTCTACCAGACTAAGCATGGCTAAGCATGTATTCGATTCCTAGACCTACATAGGATGCAAGATATATTTGTCTAGACAAGGAAAGTATATGCAGCAAGTGGTTCCAATCAACCCTTAGTACTTAATGCATCAACATAAAAGGACTCGAGTTGATATTTAGAAAACATAGGAGGCTTAGAAAGCTCCAGGGCTTGCCTTTTAGAAATGATGAAGGTTGGTGATCAATACACTCAGGAAGATCCTCCATGTTGACTCCTCCTTCTGCCTGAACCTCCTGCTCCTAGGATTGCCTGCTGCTCCTACTGACGCTCGGGTTTCGAACTCGAGTAGCATCACTCTTTCTGGGGAACCTATTGCATGCATATGCACAAATGAGTATCATAAATTCATTAAGATGAGATGACCTAATGAAGTGTATATGCATGAGAATGGTTATCCACAAGATGTATGATAAGTTTAATATTCATTGACCAAGTAAATAACTTTCTTCTAGTTGATCTTTACTGAGTAGGTGCATATCTCTTCTATAGTACAAGAAACATACACTTACCAAGTTCTAGTAGCCTAAGGTAAAGTTGTTCATCATCAGTAAGAGGCTTAGAACCTATAGCTAACAACTAATCTTAATTAGCCTAAGCATCTACACAAGCATCACATAAGACAAACAATTACAATTTGACTTGGTCATTTCCTAAACTGTAAACAACAGCTACTTATTTTAGCCATATCTGGAGTTCTACTCAACCAAACACTATGATCTTGGACTTTCTGGAAAGATTATAAAACTTCCTATAACTTTCTTATAGTCATCTCAAGATGATTCAATGTCTATCAAGGTCAAACAAAGCCATTTCCTAGATCTATCCAGAAATTCCAGAGAATAAGCATTTCTAGAGACCAACTTCCAACAGCCATAACTCTCAAACCATTTGGCCTATTGCCATAAAAATTTGACACAAGCAAGATAAGAAAGTTATCTATAACTTTGTTGCTAACAAGATTCACAGCAAACATAATTTTACCCCATGCAATTTACTTAACAACAGAAACTGTCCAAAACAGTCACTATAATTGAATTATAGAGCAATTAATATTTCACTGCATACAAGCAATTAAATCTAGGCACAACTAATAGTACCAATAGTTCATAGACATCATATACACTTTAGAAAATATAATAGTCATGCCCAAATAAATTATTTAAATGCCTTTATTAATTTATTTGGACACTAAGGTGAAATAAAGAACATATATCAAGAGTGTATAGTAAATTCTGAGAAAATTATAGTAGCTCATATATTCTCCCAATAAGCTACTGTATAAATTTCTTACCCACTGAACAAGTATATCATTCTCTATAAAAATTACAAGGTACATAGGCTTATTTTAGTGAAAATGGTTTGATCCTAGTGAGAAGTGTCAAACAACATATTTCATATTTTTCTTAACCTCATCTTAGTACAATAACACTGTACAAAAAATTTGCTTGACCATATGTTACCTATTTTTATTCTAATGAATTTCACCAAAAATCACCATTTATTTAGGGTTAAATAGAAAGACCCTATTCAAAATAGATTTACTATGGGTTTATCATTTTTATAGCTAGAGCATGTTAATACAAACTCAACAAAATTGGAATCATATTTTTATCACTTCCCTAGCTCAAGATATGCATTTTACAAGATTTAAACTAAGTGAAAAGCACTTTATTTGCCCAATTTAATTTCCCCAAGAAACATGCTAGAAAGTATGTATTTTATATTTTTAATAAATACTAGACTTCCTAAGGAAGCTAACAAAATTGTAATCACTCAAATTGGATAACCCTATCTCTAGATATGATTTTTTGAAACATGTATTCAAATCTATAAAATAAATAAGAAAAATAAAAAAACACAGACTGACAGATGAGGCCCGCGGTCAACGGGGCCCTGCTCGTTAGTGAGACCAGCGTAGGACACGGCATTTGACCGGCGAGAACTCACCGATGGCGAGGTCTCTAGCGAAACCTTGGGCACCATCGTGTTCCTCTCATCAACCCACACCTAGGGGTACCCTAGGTTGGGTCGGCGACTCACTAGAGCAAAGCTCACTGGTGAGCATGGTGGATGGCGATGGTTGCGTGGTGGCGCGCCGGCCATCTCTAGCCATGGCAGGCTCCGGCGAGGATGGCCCTACCTCTATGGTGACCTAGCACAGTTCTAGAATAAGATTTGGCCATAGTGGAGTAGTGGGGGAGCCTGACCGCGTGCATGGTGGCATGGCGACGCCTAGCACACACAGCAAGGCTCTCTATTCTAGCTAACCAATGGCAAAAGGTGGGTCTCCATCTTCGCGGTAGGAGCTAGGGTTTGTGGCCATGCACAAACATCTTCGAGCGGGATATGGCAAGACCTAGGGGCTTTTGGCCACGACGAGCTTGAGCTCGCGACCATGGCGGGCACGGCGGGAGCGGTGGTGTGTTCCCACGTGACGGTATGATAGCATCTACCCTAGCTTCAGCCTAAGTAGCAGTGACCTATGGCAACTATGGACCGGAAGATAGGAAGGCAGGAGATGCAATGGAGCGGCTTGGCCACAGGGAGCCGAGAGTGTGGCGGTGCTCCGGTGGCAATGGTGGTGATGATGAAGCAGAAAGCCGCTTTACCTTAGTTCGAAGGGTGGCACTGGTGGCTAGAGGTGGTGGGGGTGATGGTGGAGCAGCTATGGCTAAGAGGAATCGATCGATGGAGCTTCAATGGCGGTGAGCAAGCTTGGCTCCGCTCTAGCTAGGAGCGGCGAGAAAGAGAGAGCGAGTGAGAGCGAGTGGGAGGGAGCAGTAGGGGCGCGACCCTCTTGTCCACGCGCTAGCCCGACCAGCCTAGCCATCACTAGCTTACAACCACCATGTGGTGGCCATGGCTTGGTGTGGTCGGCCAGTGATGCCATGCATTCGCGGTCATCAGAGCCCGACATGCATGTCTGACAGAGCAACTTTGTGACCATGTAACTCCTAATCCATGGTGAGTCAGTGCAAGGTGTGTGAACAAATCTTGTAGAACTATGTAAGGGCTACAAGATTGCTTTAGAAATCATCTTCTAATTCGTAGTGGTTTGGAAGTTACATCACCTCAAAGTTAGGTACGTTGAAACTATAATCAGCTCCAACACTTGGAAAGTTTTTTCAAGTCCAAAACAGTATTTTCTTGCTACTTGTGAGCTATTTTTGAGCATGCTATGCACTGAATTAGGTCTTGGCCCAAAAATGAATGTTGTTACTCTAGTCAAGTACTACAACTTTGCTTATGGGTGCACTGCCATGCAAGTACTCTAAAGTATAGTTCAACTTTGGTCAAACTAGTAACTTGAAAATTGGAGTTTCTAGAATAACTATGACTTGGGGGCTGTTTTGGTCCATGTCATGAATACCTGAACTTGTTCCATGTACCATCCTAAACATGTTATGGTGTTTCTATGGCCCCACAAGCATTTCATGCATTGGTCACACACAATGGCAAGCATATACATGCATATAGCTATCATCACATGTAACAAAAGTAAGGTGATTGAGATAACACTTCATATGCTTATGCTCATGGATGCTCATGCTCATGAATGCAAGTTCCCAATGCATGCTTAACACTAGGGTGTTACATTCCTAGTCGTGAGCTTCTATCGGTGTTTGGACTCGTATGCCATCGGCCCTGCTGAAAATCTTGAGGCACCCTCTCGGGTTAGGATATGCATCCCCCTTCTCTTCATTGTTAGTGGGCCCTAGACAGTGTATCTAGTGCTAGTCATCTTGTAGTCACCGCTGAAGTAGTGCTTGATAAGGTTGCACTCCTCGAGGGTGTGCTTAACCGGATAGCCGTGGTTGTGGCATGGCATATTGACTATCTTATTGAAACTGACATAGTTGAGCTTGCTCATTTTATGCTTGTGGACCCTATCATTGGCCATGATAAACTCACTATCGTGACTGCCTCCAGCTATCCTTCTTTCCCTTTATTCGTCGATTGCGGTCCCTAGCCTCATTTGTGGGTTCTTCTTGAGCCTTGCCCTTGTGTTTGTAGAAGATTGCACTGATGGCCGCCTCACTAGAGGCATGCCTTGTTGCGAGGTTGAGCAACTCCTGCATCGTTCATGATTTGTAGAGTCCGAGCTCATGAACAAGTGCTTCGTTGGTCATACCAGAGATGAACGCTCCAATCACATCCGCATCCATGTTGTTGGGAAGCTCGTTCCACTGCTTGGAAAAGTGGCAGATGTACTCGCGTAGAGTCTCTCCCGCTTTTTGTTTGTTGGCTTTGAGGTCCTAGGAACTTCTAGGGCACACGTAATCCACTTTAAGTCTACCCACTAGTGGATGCTATTTGCGGGGAGATGCTCAAGCCATGCTCGTCTACTTTCCACAAGCTAGAGCGACAAGTATTGGATGATGAAGAGGTCATTGTCAGACCTGCCTGCTCGATAGATGAGGTTGTGTGCCATGCCACCATCGTTTTGTCAGAGCATGCTTGGTCTATGGTGTCCTTTGGGGGTGCCATGTGTTAAGGAGATGTGTACGAGGCTAGCCTTGGGATGTTGCCTCCCTACAAAACTTTGAGCCTACTGTATCGCTGCGATTTCTAGCAAGTCTTGTAGTTCCTAATGGACACGTTTTCCATCATCGGTTGAGGGCTCAAGGGCCGTCTGCATGATCATGGCGGCCACTGCGATGTTCTAGCTGGCTCGAAGGGAAGATAGGTGTCTCTCTCCTGCCTATTGGATTTGATCGTACACACAGCCTGCCCGTGCCCTATTGGTGTTTCTTAGCGTAAGTAGAGAAATCCACAAGTGCACGGATACACTGTTGTAGCACTTCACCTAGAGATATTTAGGATATCATATTTTCCCAAAGAAATGGATGTGCGAGTCTCTTAACTAGTTCACCTAAAGAAAACAAGAGAAATGTAGCTTAGGTAGTGAGGTTTTTCTAGGGATAGATATGCTAAGCAAAGATAATTCTAACACTATAGACTTGTTTTGGGCACCAAATCACACCTGGTCTACCAGGCAAGGTCAGCCTATAGCCTATGTTGAACCCAGACATGGGGGAATACGAGGGACGGATAGGGCTATCACCACCTGCCGCCTACCCCTCAACCATGGGGAACAAGATAAACGAAGATAGCTTCTAGCTTAGACACCATGTCTACGCTATTGACTATTACTCTAGGGTGCATGCAAGGGTTATCCATCTCTATCAGGGCCCTTTTACTAGAGTATCCGCCACAAGGACGGACAATGAACCCACAAGTTTATAATGAACAAAGGTAGCTTTCTTAGTATATCAATGCCAAAGTTAAACACGAACTTCTTACTTCAAGTAGTAAGTTGCTTATAGAGGTACAAGTAGAGGAGTACCTAACTCTAACATGCTTCTGCTAAGTGTAGCGAGTACACTAAGGAGGTTACCGATAGCCCCGGCACTTCTCCAACTCTTTCCTCACCCACTCCACCCTTATTCTAGCTAAAGCTAAGCAAAAATGAAACTCTCCCTCTCTTCCTTGCTCTGTTTATTGTCTTGTAGAGGGGAGCCCTACCCTTCTATTTATACAAGGAGAATGGTGATGCTTCAAGCTATTCTTGGTGCAAAATAGGAGCTTCACCGCCTTAGCATGGTGCCATGCCACTGCCAGAGTGAGGAGAGGCAGGGAGGCGCCCAGAGGGGTCGCTCGCCCCCTAGGGTTGGCCACCCATTGACCACTGCCTTCATGTGGTAGGCTTTGGGCTAGACCTAGATTGCTTCCCGATGGTGCTTTGCTCCAGTTTGAGTTGAGTTGGTAGGCGCCTTTGTCATTCCTTTGTGGAATTCAATGTCAAAAATGCCTTTCGGTGAATTTCTCTATGCATTTTATGTTTGTGACCTACAAAACATGCTTGTACCAGAACTCATGGAAAGTGTGAGTAAAAACCCCTAATTCTAAGTTTTGGTGTTTTAAATTTGCTTATTTTTTATTTAAATATTGGCGTTAGGATTACAAGTTAAGCATCGCCAACATGCCCACGTGCCCTCGGCGTCGAGGTGTTGCAGGCTAGGGCATCCATCATCATGGCATTCATTGGCCTGATTAGCTTCTTAGGACCTAGCTCATTCCAAGAATTCTTGGTCATACTCCACCTATTCTCTGGGGGTGCATGGACTCAGATAGGTGTTGTCCTCTGCATCCTCTGCCAGTGCTGTGGCATCCTCCAAGAGATGCAACATGTTGCACTCCCTCGATGATTAGCAACTCCCCTTGGAATCAGACTCAGAGTCTATGTTCTTAGAGGTGGCCAGTAGGAGGTCATAGAGGGACTCTAGATCCCTCTCCATCATCCCCACAAACCCAAGGGAATCTGGCATCATTATTCAGCCATTGTGCCTTGCTAACTCTTGCTTGAAAAGCTCGATTGCGTCCCTCATTTTGGAGGGCTGTGGAGTGCTAGGATTCCTAGAATTTAGCCTCTAGCAGTAGGGGCCCACCTCTAGAGAGCTAGGCAAAAGTGTTTGCCAACACATAAAATACGCAGTCGGCTCAACTCTGGCTTGGGGTTTGCCCTGAGATAGGCGTCGACTTAGCATGCTAGCACATTAGAGTCGATGATCACAGGACCAGCTCAGGCCAATTCATGATCAGGCATCAAGATGTGCGGTGGAGCTCCATTCTCTTCACTCAATCGTAGCTAACCTAGACGGTTGGCCATGAAGTCCAAGTCCCTGAAGCGCAAGGCTTGGCTAGGGAGAAGACCATCCATAGAAGCTAGCCCATTGATGTCGATGAACTCGAGGCTTCTAAAGCAGATGCGGCCACCAGGGGCCATGCCAAGACCAAGTCCGACATAAGTGCAGGGAGCCATCACTTCCTTCTCTATGATCAATAGTGCATGGTTGTCCCCTACCTAGAGCTACTATGCCAGCCATGGCGGCACTATAGTCTCAATGATGGTTTGTCAGCCATCCTATGCAACATGGTGTCCGTCGTGGTCCTCGTCATTGTCTCCTAGTTTCTCGAGGCACGGTACAAGAGTTGGTAGCTGCCCTTAAGTCATTGATCACCGGGTCATCGCTGAGGAGCTAAGGGCCATGATCTCAATCATTGGGGTCATGGCTCTCATTAGCTCGGGTGGCCATTAAGTCATAGCCCCTATCATGGATCCCATCCCATAGTGGGTGAGATCATACACGTGTCTTATGGGGTCGTATCTGGCTGGCGGTTGTCATGCCTGTTGTCACCATCTCAGGGTAGTGTTGTCTTGTCCAACCTTTGTGGCACAGGGCTAGCATCTGACTAGACCTAGGTGACTGCTGTTCCCTTGGTCCTTGCGGGGTCAGTGAGGCATGTCTGCCCTTGCCAAAGTAGGTGTGCTCAATTGGGCTCAACCTCTCCCTGTCCCTTTTAGGGGTCGTGATGGGGGCAAGGTCATGCGCTTTTCATGCGCCACGTGGCTAAGGTAGGGCGAAGAGGTTGGGGCCGACCCTAGCCCTAGCATCCAGCCTAGCTTGCTCAGCTCGGCTGAGCCTTAGTTGTTCGCACCTTCGCTAGCTAGCGTATTACGGGCTACGTGGCCTGCTAACTAATTAGTACCCTAAGACTCCTTAGGGTTATAACCCCAACATCAATATTCACAAAAAATGTATCGAGGTGTGGGACCTAAGGAAAAAGGAACTTTCTTTGCTTGATCCCCTAATTAAAGTGTTGAATGAGTAAGTGAACCTAATAACGTATTATTTTGTAATCGCACATAGCACATTCTAATGTTGCCCCTTTTTCACACTTTATCACTGTGGCACTAGTCTCCAGGGAAGAATGATCGGAGGGATGAAGGTCCCATTTCTGGTTGCACCAATGCAATTGGAGACCCTAAACCAGCCGATGGGAAACAAAGAATGCAGGTTCTACATAATGTGGGAAATGCTTCGCTACCTCAGCGTGAAATCAGAGTAGGCAGATGCTTTGGTGTGTATAATCCCCATTTCATTTATATTTATTAATTCAACAAAACAATCTACTGTTGTCTCTTACAATTGTGCCTTTTGATATTGTAAGGGACCGTGATGCCTAAGAGGGGAGTGAATTAGGCAACTTAAAAATCTACTCTAAAATATGGCCTCTAATTCCACCTTAGCAAAACCTATGCAAGAAAGTAATCTATCTAATGTGCAACTACGGTTTTGCTAATGTGTTGCTATCTATACCTGTAAAAGAGTCTTGCAACCTAGGTTCCAACCCTATCTACTAGCCTATCAACTAAGCTAGAAAAGTAAAACACACAACCTAGGCAACAATGTAAATGTGGAAGGTAAAGATGAGGTAGAGATGTAAACTCTCGTCGACAACTCCGATATTTTTATTGAGGTATCGGAATCGCTCAAGCTTCCCCCTAGTTTTCATTGGAGCCCCTCTCAAGGAATCCCTCGCAAGGGCCAAGTTCCCAGTCAGGTAACTCCATGGATAGCCTTAGGCCTTCCCCATGCACAAGTGGATCTTCGATGTGCCTTCTAGCAAGCCTCTCCTAGACCGCTCCCCATCGTCTTCACTATCAAGCTTCTGGCCGAACCGCCATGGGCCTTGTTCCCTTTGGTACATGGTGGCGGCCACACCATAGACATGGTTGGTGTGGTCTCACAAGACTACAAGCCCCTTCGATGTGCAAAAATGGTGCATGCAAGCACTGAGTGGTAAGAGGTGTGCAAACCTCACTAAACACTAGGCCTAAACCTAGAGCAAGCATATAAACGGTGGTCTAATCAATCTAAGCACTTCGCAAAGCACCTACGCTAAAGAGCTAATGAATCACTAAGCACTATGCAAGTGGAGATCACTAAAATGGTGTATCAACACCCTTGGTATGTTTCCTCAAGTCTCCTCACTCAAATGGCCGGTTATGAGGTCTATTTATAAGCTCCGAGTTGAAACTAGCCGTTGGGGGCAAAAACCCAACTTTTAGCTGGCGATCGAACTGTGGGTCACACCTTGATCGGACGTGTTCGGTCCTCTCGACCATTGAGCGTGCATAGAGATTGGACTCATGGCCAAGTTCGGCCGTCATCAATCAGACGCTTCCGGTCATGCTGGCCACTCTAGAACCTTTTTGGACATGATCGGACGCTACTTCTTGGTGCGCCCAGTCGTCCTGCCATCACTGTGGTTGCATGGGCAATGAACGGACATGTTCAGTGCTTTGTGGTAGGGTCCGATCGTCTCTGCCGAGCCCCTTCTTCATTCGTTTCTTCATGATCCTTGTGTTCGGCTTGGTTCCCATCTTCGTGCTTGGACTTTGCTTGATATCTTGGGTCTTCTCTTGTGCTTTTAGGGTCTTGCTTGTGGTGTTGATCGTTGGATCATCATGTCACCTTCGTCCAAGTCACGTCTTGCACCCTATTGAACTACAAAACAATTACTTGCAAATTCATTAGTCTAATTTGGTTGTGTTGGTCATCAAACTCCAAAATCCAAAGTAAATGGGCCTAGGGTCCATTTTGCTTACAATCTCCCCCTTTTTGGTGATTGATGATAACACGACCAAAGCAAGCAAATAATAAAAAAATTGGAATTAAAAACTATCTACTTGCTAGGATGCAATGCAAAGGGTAAGGTTATATGATGCTAAAAGATACCACATGTATACATCTTTGGAAACTTATCTTGCCCTTGCAAATGTCCCCATGTGGCATTATGAATTTATGCCTCCCCCTAACTCCATAATCCTCTATCCTCCCTTTCTCAGACCATTACAACTTGTAAATTATTTTGATTGGGCTTGCTTTTGGTCCTATAAATTCTCCCCCTTTGGAATCAAACACCGAAAAGAAAGACATTAGTAGCACAAGGGAGGGTCAATTTTTGTGATCCTTTATATGTGGAGAGGAATAGATCACAAAACCTGACTCTCATATTACATAGACTAAGCACCTCCTAAATATATGCATACACATGGTGGAAGGTGAAGTATATGCATAATTGGCAAATTAATGCACAAGAGAGTTTTATCTATATAATGCATGGGTAAGCATATAAATACCAAATTGAAATCAACATGATGATATCAGTTTTAGAAATACCACATGTAGAAACCAATTTGATTGACACCACTTGCAAAGAGGTGGTGGATTTTTAAAGCATGATGCTTACCTCTGAGGACTCCATTTTCCTTGCAATGAGACTACTACACACATGATAAGCTTGAAATAGTGTTAGTCTCAAAGCATCCAGCTTGTAGAGTAACCTCCCCCTAAATTTGTGCATACAAGCATGGAATACTTGTAGGAGACATGCACATTGATTTTAGAATCAAAGATACCACTTGAAAGATGATTTCACATGAATGTGAGAATCATTTTCATAAGTGATAATCGGGTGAAATTATCTATAATTTGGACTTTGGCACATATTAGATAAACAATTATAAAACAAGCTATGTGTCGTGCTCCTAAGCAATTTAAACCATGCAGGTTTGCTCCAAGGGTAAGAGTGATACCGAGCAAGCCTACTATATGATATACCTAATGTATGCATGACAAAAGATTAAACATGCAAATGCAAACCTAGGCATGAAAAGGAACTAGATGCTAATTGAGATTGCAAGAAATTAAATCTAGTTACCTAACATGGGGAGGGGAATTTGGGTCTATAGTATTCATTAACCCACTTGGCAATTACCTTGATCATCATGATGCACCCCATGAAATGCACCCAAATTATGCCAAGTCTCCAAATTCCCCGAAGTCCATCAGACTTCTCACTTCCCTTTCGGGATCCAAACCTTCTTGGTGCTCTTCATGTTGGAAATAATCTCCTTTGGCACCCAAATGCGTTTGGCCCCATTGTTGGCTTGCTTGTTCACCTTCTTCTTCTTCTTTAAGAGATAAGGTGTGGAGGCCTTCTTGTCCACCTTATTGGTGTAGGTATTGGAGAGCTTGCTTGTTTGCTTTTTGTTTTTCTCTTTCTTCTTAGATCCTCCCCCATTACTCATCTTGCACTCATAGGACTTGTGGCCTTCCTTGTGGCATATGTAGCAAACCATGATTTGTCCTTCATCAAGCTTCTTCACTCCCGTTGATGTTGTTATCTTGATGAAGTTGGGTTTGCTCCGTCTTGCCTTGCACTTGAGTCAAGTCCTTGGTGAGGCGAGCCACTTCTTCCTTGAGCTTCTCATTCTCTATTGTGACCTCTTGTGCGCATGTTTCTACAACAACTCTCTCAAAACAAACTTAATCGCAAATGGGTGAGATCAAATTGCAAAAATCATTCCAAGAAGTAGAGGCATCCTTTTTAGACATGTCAAAGATTGAACTTTTCTTTTAGGTGCCTTGGTGAGGGTTGTACCAACGGCTTCAAGATAGCAACTTTATTAGTTAGCTCATCACAATGTTTGCACATGGTTTCCATTTTAGCAAGCAAACATTTATAAGCATCTCGTGAGCTAGCTAACTTTTCTTTTAAATTTTCATTTTTCTTTACAAGTTGCTCATCATTGATTGTGCATGCATTTGTTGTTGCACTAGCCTCAAGTTGCTCAATTTTAGTAGATAGTTCAATATTGAGATTAGCAAATGTCTCATATTGTTTAAGAAAGGATTTTATATATATCTTGTGAACTATCTAGCTTTTCTTGCAACATTTTTAGCTTCTTTTGTTGGCTAGTGCAAGCCTTAGTATATTCAAGATTTTCTTGCACAAGTTCATTAAGAGAAGGCATTTCATCATCACTATCACTCTCACTAGAGGATGAGCTTTTGTTACCTCGTGCTATAAGGCACATGCGAGAGGAGCTTGATGATGAGTGCTTGTGGCCTAGCCTCTTGTGTTGGGCTTCATCTTCACTTGATGATTCATCCCATGTTTTGATTGTGGTGAGGGCTTGGTGTTTTGCCTTTCTTGCCTTCTTCTTTATCTTGGGTGTGGGCATATTTGGACAAACTTCCACAAAGTGCCCCAACTTGCCGCATCCATAGCATCATTTCTTCCTTTGCTCATTTATTTGATTGGTGAAGATGAAATCCTGAATTTGGATGGACACACCCTTGACATTGAGCCTTTGAATCATCTTTTCCACCTTGTTGATAAGTTTGATTGATTCTTCATCAAGATCAGAGGTGGAGGAAGATTGATCATCATCACTTGATTCTACATCATCATCATCGTGATCTTCTTCCTCACCTTCACTTAAGGAGCTTGAGCTTGAGCTTGTCTCAACTTGCTTGCCCTTCATCTTCTTATGCTCACTACAAGTGAGAGCTTTGCCTTTGCCTGATGAAGAGGCTTCTTCAAGACCCATCTTACGTGACATCTCAAATGCCACTATCTTACCAATGACTATGGCCGGGGTCATGGTGCTCAAGTCCTTCATGTTGTGAAGGATAGTGATGATGCTTGCATATTTCTTTTGTGGTAGCACAGAGATGATCTTCCTCATGATGTCTGCATCACCTAGCTTTTTTAATCCTATAGAATTGAGCTCTTTGATAATTAGATTCAAACAAGAATACATATCACGAACAAGCTCATCATCATTCATTTTGAAAGAATCATAACTTTGTTGAGCTAGGCAATATTTTTACTCACGGATATTACTTGTGTCATCATGGAGCTCTTGTAATTTTAACTAAATTTCATGTGTCATATTTAAAGTGAACACTTGGTTAAACACATCCATGCTAAAAGATTCAAACAAGCAATTTTTAGCTCTAGCATTGAAATGAATTTCTTTTTTCTTCACTCTTTGTGGGTTTATCGGGATTCTTAATGGGTTTCATCCCATCATGAGTGACTCTCCAAACACCCAAATCTACCACCTCAAGGTGACAAGTCATTCTAGCTTTATAGTAGGGGAAGTTAGTACCGTCAAAGTACGGAGGCCTAGAGGTATCCATCCCAACCAATCTAAATAGCATTGGCTCAACGGTGGTGAAGCCAAAGGTCCAAATTGAGCCAACTGGCTCAGATATCACTTGTAAGGGACCATGATGCCTAAGAGGAGGGGTGAATTAGGCAACTTAAAAATCTACTCTAAACTATGGCCTCTATTTCCACCTTAGCAAAACCTATGCAAGAAAGTAATCAATCTAAATGTATAACTACGATTTTACTAATGTGTTGTTATCTCTACCGCAAAAGAGTCTTGCAACCTAGGTTATAATCCTATCAACTAGCCTATCAACTAAGCTAGGGAAGCAAAGCACACAACCTAGGCAATAATGTAAATGCAGAAGGTAAAGATGAGGTAGAGATGTAAACTCCCATCGATGACTCTGGTATTTTTACCAAGGTATCGAGAAGCGCTCAAGCTTCCCCCTAGTCCTCATTGGAGCCCCTCACAAAGAATCCCTCACAAGGGCCAAGCTCCTAGTCATATAACTTTGTGGATAGCCTCGAGCCTTCCCCATGCACAAGTGGGTCTCTAGTGTGCCTTTCAGCAAGTCTCTCCTAAACCGCTCCCCGCCATCTTCACTATCAAGCTTCTAGCCAAACCACCATGGCCTTGTTCCTTTCGGTACACTAGTGGCAGCCACACCATGGATGTGGTTGGTGTGGTCTCGACAAGACTACAACCCCTCTGATATACAACAATGCTGCATGCAAGCACCGAGTGATAAGAGGTGTGCAAACCTCACTAAACACTCGGTCTAAACCTAGAGAAAGCGCATATACAGTGGTCTAATCAACCTAAGTGATGAGGACATGACACCCATGCATATGACCATGTTTGGCACATGATATAGAGGGGTATGAGGCCAGTAAGGGTGTCCAAGTCAAGAAGAAGGTCCGAGGCTAATTCGGTTCGAGTCCCCGTAGGTGGAGGCCCAAAGCAACTTAAGTTCGAGTCTGCCTCAGCCTCCAGGACCAGTATGCCTTAAACTGGTCACCCAGGATGTACCCAGACTCATGTTTCGATGATACACATATGGTTGGAAAGCTAATTTGATAAGGAAGCCAATCCAAGTGGTTTCACATAAAAATATCTTCGGAATCAACAGGAATCATAGAAACAATTCAGTGTCCAGAATCTACCAGGGTGTTACGACACTGTCTTTTGGTCCGTTGGACCGTGTATTGTGTTTGGGCCCATTAGGGGCACGTCTAGGGGGGTGATGTCCAAGACTCTATAAATAGAAGCCATCGCTCTCCTTAGGGTTTGGGTTTTATTTAGTTCTTGATTTTCCTCATGAAATAGACATCGTTTTGCTGCAACTATCGCCGCCAAGGCCATTTGCTGTGAACCAGGGCCCTAGTTCTTGATCTTGTTCGCCTGTGGCGATTAGTCCTTTTGAATAAAGACTTGAACTCCTTCTTGATTTCATAAGCCTCATATTTATTTGCAATTTCAGATTGCGTTCATCCCGTTCTTGCTTGTGTTCTCGATTCGCTTGCAGGAAAGCCTTCTCGGCAAGGTCAATCGCGTTCGCGTGGTTGATAACCAACGGAGCTATGGTGTAACGGTTGCGGGGGTCCGAATCAATCTTGGTTCAAAGCCTAGATCATAAACATCGAGTCTCCACCAATTGACGCTATCATACCTTTCAGAAGATCGAGCCTAGTCTACATCAAGTGGTATCAGAGACCTTGTTGCCTGTTAGGTATAACTTTGTTTTCCCCTTTAGATTGTTACTATTTTTGCATGACCTATAGTCCACAAAAAGCCAAAAAAAATATACATCGTCACATATTCCCTGTTCTAAAGCCTCATTGTGCCATGCAATTTCATCTCTGTTTTGCGTTGTTGAGTTTGTGCCCTAGGTCAAGTTCTTGTTGCTGGTTTTAGATTGTTTTTAGTCCAGTTTGTGTTTTCCCCTTTGTTTTTCATCATAATCCATGAACATCTCCAAGTCTTATTGAGTTTCCTTTGTATCCATCAAACCCTAGTCCACGCCATCTTATTTATTACACTTGTCTTCACTATTTCCATCAAATCCTTGCTGTCGTGACTAATTTTGCGCGCATTGTTCCTGTTTTGTCCTCTAATTCGGAGTCCGTTCTTAAAACTAGTCTAGTTTTCGCATACGAACTCGGATTTCGGCGTTCCATATATCAAAATTGATCAGAAAAAAATTTCAGATCCATCCATCCCTCGTTTTATTGGGGTCAGAGATTTTTATTTTGGTCAAAAAGTGGTCACAAGATTCTCTTTTCATGGTCATAAGGTCTTTGTCGATTTCGAGCACGTCTTCTGAAAATTCCACAGGCCACGTCTTTCACTTGTTTAAGCTCATATTTTCTGTGGTTATTTATTTTGTGCTCCTAGGTGAAGAAAAAATATCAAAAAAATAAAAAGAAAATGTCAAAGAATCCCAAAAAACAACGACAGCCCAAAAATAGAGAAAAAAGAGGAGCGAAAGTGGAACAATATCTAGAGGAGAACATAGAAAGCGTCATTTGAGCTGTGTTTGCATGTGCTGATTTCTATCTTGTTCCTAATCATATTCTTGATGTTCACATCACTTGATACATCTGGTACTTGGAACGTGAGTAGGCCAGCAACTAAGACAAGTACTTGTGATACTTATTCAGCTTTGCTATTCAGTTGCGAATTTTGCTATTCCTTGCTACTATATTGTGCCTGTCCAAGCTCCACTTTCTTCTAACTAAGTACAGGTTTACCTTGCAACTGTTACACTCAAGCTACAATGGTATCATAGTCACTGACCAATTGCACCGCCTGTTGCTTTGGTAAGAACACTTGTAAGACCGTGGTAAGACGCTTGAGAGTTGAGTGCCTTGATTTTTCCTTGTCTACAACCAAAGTAGTTGATAGGGATAATACTTTTGTGTTGTCTTCTAACAATGACAGGTTGTTCGTATCTACCGACTTATAATGGTATAGGTGTTGATGAGTACATGGAGTGGGCAATTGCCATAGATAACATATTTGCTACTCGCTTTATGTGTCCAAGGAGGAAGGTAACAAATGCAGCTAGTGTTTTATGATATTCTGCTTTATCTTGGTGGGAGTCTTTAGATTCTTCTGATAAACCTCAAACTTGGAATGATATGAAACTTCTTATGCGAGAAACCTTTGTTAATCCACCTCCTAGTTTTGACTTCATATGCTGAGGTGCACCATTTAGAGGATGAGTCTGTTGTTATTCCTCTTGCTATGACTAACCTTCTATAGGATAATGTACATAAGCGAGAGGATGACATGGAAGAAAATGAGGAACTCACAACCTCATATGCAAATTCAGAACCATCACTTCATAATGCACCTATTACTCTTGCTGAAAACACAGGTAATGCCCATGGTGCTACACTCACAAAAGGTGAGAATTGTTTTAATGTACTAAATTCTTCCACACACCATGCTATCATAGAGCAATTGTTAGTGGAACCTTCTCTTGATTTATCTTTGTCCCATGATAATTTGCTTGATGTTCCTTGTGATAAAGATGAATTGGTTGATGATGCTTCAGTTTTACATGTTTTGGAACCAACCACTTGCGCTGAAAATAAACATGTTATTCATATTGCTACTAAAACTGATGAGTTTAAACTGTTGTCTTCTTTACATACTTTGGGTTACATTGAATTTGATGTTTTGTGTAACCTAGATTGTTTGGAGGAGAGCCTATTTAAATATATTGATTTGCCTTGGTTTTCTAAACATACATATCATGTTATTGACAAATATAACAACAAGGGACAATATATGATACATCGAGTATACATTCGCAGTAATATGAATTCTCCTTTTGTTGTACAAGATTATGATCGTTTAGAGGGCAGCCATAACAATACAAACATTTTCTCATGTTCCTCAAAGAAACAAGTTCACTTCCAAGAAGGGGAGCATTGTTGGTTGTTACCTATGTCTGCTAGACCATCTATTCCTGCATTATCTTTGGTTAGTTCTAATCTTTTACAGATAGTGTTGACATACATCGTGTACATTCGGATCAAGGAGTCTACATGCTTCCTAAAATTTTTATGCGAGATGACATGCTAGAAACTTGGAAACATGGTCATGTTCTTTCTCACAATTATTTCAGTTCCCTTTGTCTTCGCAACCCCATTCTTCTTTGTGTTGTGCAGAATCAGTTTCAAGCACAATCGACGTCGAGGATGGCTTTTCGTCAAGAAGGGGAGGATGATGAGGACATGACACCCATGCATATGACCATGTTTGGCACATGGTATGGAGGGGTAGGAGGCCAGCAAGGGTGTCCAAGTCAAGAAGGAGGTCCGAGGCTAATTCAGTTCGCGTCCCCGAGGTGGAGGCCCAAAGCAACTTAAGTTCGAGTCTGCCTTGGCCTCTAGGACTAGTCTGCCTTAAACTGGTCACCCAGGACACATCTAGGACTCCGTTTTTGATGATCCACATATGGTTGGAAAGCTAATTTGATAAGGAAGCCAATCCAAGTGGTTTCACATCAAAAGACCGTTGGAATCAATGGGAATCATCAAAACAAGTCAGCATCTAGAATCTGTCAGGGTGCTATGACACCGTCTTTTGGTCTGTTGGACCGTGTATCGTGTTTGGGCCCATTAGGGGGCGCGTCCAGGGGGATGACACCCAAGACTCTATAAATAGTAGCCATTGCTCTTGTTAGGGTTTGGGTTTTATTTAGTTCTTGATTTCCTCATAAAACAGACATCATTTTGCTGCAACTGTCGCCGCCAAGGCCGTTTGCTGTGAACTAGGGCCCCAGTTCTTGATCTTGTTCGCCTGTGGCGATTAGTACTTTTGAATAAAGACTTGAACTCCTTCTTGATTTCATAAGCCTCATATTTATTTGCAATTTCAGATTGCGTTCATCCTGTTCTTGCTTGTGTTCTCGATTCGCTTGCAGGAAAGCCTTCTCGGCGAGGTCAATCATGTTCGCGTAGTTGATAACCAATGGAGCTATGGTGTAATGGTTGTGGGGGTCCAAATCAATCTTGGTTCAAAGCCTAGATCATGAACATCGAGTCTCCACCAATCGACTGCTATCATACCTTTCAGAAGATCGGGCCTAGTCTACATCACTAAGCACTTCGCAAAGCACCTACGCTAATCACCTAATGAATCACTAAGCACTATGTAAGTGGAGATCACTAAAATGGTGTATCAACACCCTTGGTATGTTTCCTCAAGTCTTCTCAATCAAATGGTCGGTTGGGAGGTCTATTTATAAGCTCCTAAGTCAAAACTAGCCATTGGGGGCAAAAACCTAGCTTTCAGCTGGCGATCGGACGTGGGTCACGCCTTGATCAGACACGTCTGGTCCTCCTGACCGTTGAGCGCACGTAGAGACTTAGACTCACTATCGAGTCCGGTCATCATCGATCGAACGCGTCTGGTCATGCTGGTGCCGCTCTGGAACCTTTATGGACATGATTGGACGCTACTTCTTGGAGCGTCCGGTCGTCCTACCATCATGTCTGGTCACACTAAGAACATTGCCATGACACCTATGCGTCTGGTCATCGCGTCAGTCACTACGGCTGCATGGGCAATGATTGGACACATTCGGTGCCTTCAAGGCAGTGTCCAATCATCTCTATTGGGCCCCTTCTTCATTCATTTCTTCATGATCCTTGTGTCTAGCTTGGTTCCCATCTTTGTGCTTTAACTTTGCTTGATATCTTGGGTCTTCTCTTGTGCTTCTAGGGTCTTGCTTGTGGTGTTGATCATTGGATCATCATGTTGCCTACGTCCAAGTCATGTCTTGCACCCTATTGAACTATAGAACAATTACTTGCAAATTCATTAGTCCAATTTGGTTGTGTTGGTCATCAAACACCAAAATTCAAAGTAAATGGGCCTAGGGTCCATTTTCCTTACAGATATCATCTTTTTTGAATGACAGCGCAAGAAATTTAAACACCAAAGGCTGTTAGATATGGAGATCTTAGCACTATCATCGAAGCTAGAAGCCTTCAACCTAGCTGAGGTATTAGAATTTATGGAACATTCTCCATTGCACAATCCGTGAAATACAAGAACCTAGTACGGGCCAGAGTGGATCGCTAGACTATTGTAATTTCTTTTTTATTTTGAGGGGTTGAGATCTTGATAAGTACATTTAAACAGTATCCATAACATTTGCAATGTTTAATGTTGATAGACCTATCATCTACGTAGTGAATATAAAGTGAAACCCAATCCATGAAAAAAATAAAATAAAATAAATTATAAAACAATAAAATACGAAAAATAAATCACTGCCGGTTAGCACAAAACCGGCAGTGATGGTAAAGAGGGCACAGTCGGCTTGAGCCATGAGTCGATAGTCTTGCTCAAGACATCACTGTCGGCTTGACATACTAACCAGCAGTGTTGTTGAAGCTATCACTACTGGCTTGAGCTACCAGCTGATAGTGTTGCCTTCACCAACACTAGCCGGCTTGAGCCACTAGCCGGCAGTGATGGCTTGACCAACATAGTCGGCTTGAGCCACCAACCGACAGTGTTGGCTTGCTCAACACTGCCGGCTTGAGTCACCAGCTGACAGTGTTGGCTAGCTCAACACTGTTGGCTTGAGCCACCAGCCGATAGTGTTGCCTTGACCATCACTGTCGGTTAGGGCCACAAATCGGCAGTGTTGGTTCAATTGGACACTGCTAGGGTGGCACAATGAACCGACACTCTTGCCTGTACATCACTGGCAGTTTTGAGTTACCGACAGTGATGTGAACCCCACATCACTGTCGATTTGCCACTATCGGTTCAAAATCCAATAGTGAAGGGGGATTTTGAACCAACAGTGATGTCCTGGTCTGGGGTAGTGGAAACCCAATATATATGACTATAATTCCTTGCATTTGCATAGCATCACAACTCACAAGTTTTTTTATAAAAAACTAACTTTTTCACACAAACTCAGGTCTCCCCGACAAGAACATCACTACAAGGTTTTCATTGTGGTCCCTGGCAGCGTGGAAACCTTGTTGGCGACATTTAAACCATCATCAATAAGGCTAGTTTTAGTGAGAATTTCCTTCGTATTTTAACTGAGTGACACATTAGCAAAAATGATATGTACCATAGGAATTATGACAAGAGATAGAAGATGAACTTCATCAAGATGAAACCTAGCACACACAAAATTACCAACTCCACTATGAGCATTTTGTTTCATCCCCACGCGTTGGAAACTCGATAAAACTCCATATTGCAAGCATTTCATTTCATAACACCATGCAACATTTAAATATGTAGGCATATGCTATGAAATGAAACTATGCATTGTGGGACTTTATTTTATTTTATTTCCTATAATTTACACTTGGAAACCATGCAAAGAAATCTAATACTAGGAATAGCCTAGGCTGTATAAAAGTCATTATAAAAATATAATCTGTATAAAAGCATAATTCTTTATGGAAAAACACATCATTTCCATACTTATGAGGTGAGAATGATTTCAAGGATCATAATATTTTATGTGGGGAAAAAGATCAGTGGGGACGGTCTCCATGGGCATCCATAGGCACCTATCATGGATTCACGACACATGTGCGCATCAAAATCATACACATGTGAGTGTTGTACAAATTTAGAAGTAATAGTTGGAGATAAAAATTACACCTCTCTCATATGTTGAATGACTTTACACGTGTACACATGTCGTGAATCTATGGTAGGTGTCCATGGATACCATGTGAGGAATGTCCCCACTAATTTTTTCTGTGTGATGGTTGTAATAGAACCGACCAATTTATAAGAGCACACGGTTCCATATATAATTTTCTATAACTTTTCTTTAGGTTGCTCAGACATGCAAACACTCTATGGCACTGTTCTAGTTCAGTCAAACCAAAGCACTCAAGAGGAGCACTTAGTCAAACTAAACCCTAGAAGCATAATTAGGCAAAGTCATTAACATGAACATTGCTCCACTATGTACCCTAAGTGTAGTTAAGGTGTTTTAGGGAATAATTAACCACACCACACATTGATCACACCAAAATAAAGCATCACATGCATTGAAACAAAGAAAAACAAGTGAATTGTTACTTTTGTTTCAAAGCCATGTTTCATATGTTTCATGAGTTTGTTGCATAGTACTAACTAACCATGTTTCACTAAAGTATGTGACATGTTTCAAGAGTGAGTTGCACATGTTGCACTTGAGTGTTGCACACTATCCATTTCATAAAACAAACACACATGGAAAATAAACATATGTTGCAATGTTTCAAAAGCATGTTCCAAACAATCTAAGCTCATGAATGGATGAATGATGCTCATGTTTATGAAATGCAAGTGCAAATGTGGAAGCCAAACACCTAGGGGTGTTACAACGGTCACCTTGGTGTTAGGTTTTTTGTTTGCTTGTTGTGACTGCCTTGCAGTCGCTCTAGGTTTTTCCTCAACTTAATACTTCTCCCGTTTTAAATTGTAGGTTGTTTTGGCTTTTCTAGATATGTAACTTTGCTATGCACCTATATAACATTATGTCTAAATACATAGTAAAATCTATGTATCTAAAAAGCCAAAATAACTTACAATTTGGAATGGAGAGAATATTTGTTTTTGCTGGTTTCCTCAAATTAATATAACCGGACAGTTACCCTGCTAGTTCACTCAAAACAAAAGTTGTTCGAATAGCAAATTTAATTGTGCTTCCAAAAATCTAAATAAGAAATAGGGCATAGTGAAAAACAATAATAGGTAGTTTAATGGAGGTTAATAGATTTTCTAGGTTATAAAAATGAGCGTTTGTTTAACCCATGGTGTTCTACATGTAAAGTTTACGTTTTCAGTGAATAACGGAAGAGTTACCGATGTATGCAACTATTTTTATTCTAACAAATGACTTGTACATTCTTGTTTGGTAGCTAGATGAAGAAGAACCTTAAATATCCCAAGTTTAAAATAACAACGTGTTACTCGTGACCTAGCAAAGATCGCCATCAACGAGATCGGCCATTGTGGTAAATCTCACTACCGGAGACGGTTTTTTGCTGAGTGTCCCATACTTCACCGAGTGCTTTTTATCAGGCGCTCGGCAAAGAGGCTATTTGCCGAGTGCCTAGAGAGAAAGCACTCGACAAACAACTGGCACTCAGGCAAAGACCAAGTTTGCCGAGTGTCGGGCACTCGGCAAACCAGAACACTCGGCAAAGGGCCACCGCCATTAACGGCCGGCAGCCACCATTAACCCTTTGCCGAGTGTCTTATCCTGACACTCGACAAACCATATTTTTTTCACTTTTGACCTTCAAACTTTTTCTAGCGGTCCTCATACAATACCTGTTACTCCATGTTATAATGTGGCACATTTCTCGAATTTTTTATATATTTCTTTAATTTATTTCATTTAATTGAATTTTCTTGGATAATTCAAATTATAACTGCTAGTCATTCAAATAATGAAAAAATGATATTCATGTTATTTAGTATAATATGAGGTCATATCTAGGAACAGACAACCAATTTCGAACATCTTGTTCACGAAACATGACCATGAACTTGCGGTCGAGTTGTTTTTAAATTCCATAAAAAGCAAACGAAGTCCGAAAATCATGAAACTTGTCAAGATGTCATGATATCATATGTGGAGGCTATGATAAAAATTTGAGAATGTTTCGCGCAAGTTGTCACGTACGATGCTTGCAAACCGAAGAATCTCCGAAGAAGTGACAAGTTTCATGATTTTCGGACTTCGTTTGCTTTTTATAGAATTTAAAAACAACTCGACCGCAAGTTCGTGGTCATGTTTCATGAACAAGATGTTCGAAATTGGTGGTATGTTCCTGGATACGGCATCACATTATACTAAATAACATGAATATCATTTTTCCATTCATTTTTTCATTATTCGAAAGACTAGCAGTTACAATTTGAATTATCCAAGAAAATTCAATTAAATGAAATAAATTAAAGAAATATAGAAAAAGTTCGAGAAATGTGCCACATTGGAACATGCAGTACCAGGTATTGTATGAGGCATACAGAAAAAGTTTAGGGGCAGAAAGAAAAAAAATAAAAACTAGTTTGCCGAGTGTCTGTGTTTGGTGCTCGGCAAAGGAGCCTCTTGCCGAGTGCCAGGACGGCTGGCACTCGGCAAAGAATTTTAATTTTTTTTAAGAATACCCCTCTTTGCCGAGTGTGAGGTCGGGTGGCACCCGGCAAAGAATTTAAAAACATTAAAAAATACTTTGCCGAGTGCTAGATCGTGGGCACTCGGTAAATAATTTTTTTTAAAAAAACCCTCTTTGTCGAGTGGCAAGCTAGGTGCAATCAGCAGAGAATTAAACAAAATTAAAAAAAATACTTTGCCGAGTGCCAAATCGGTGCACTCGGCAAAGGGGGGATTTAACCCCGGTGGCCTAGACAGCCCACACACACCGCACACATGCACACACGCATGTTGACCGCTCCAGCACCGCCGCCGTCGCCTCCGCCCCCGCCCACGCAGCCCACGCTAGCGCCATCGCCGCCCTCACCCATGCCAGCATCGTCGCTGCCCGCGCCCGCGTCCGCGCCACCGGAGGAGGAGGAGAAAGAGAGGGGAAGGACGAGAGGAGGAGAGGAGGAAGGAGGAAGAGAAGGAGGAGGAAGGAGGAAGGAGGAAGAAGAAGAAGGAGGAGGAGGCGCCCCGGCCATCGTTGCCACGTCCCCGGCGCTTCCCCAGCCATCGCCTTGTCCACCGATGCCCTAGCCCCTTCACCCCACCGCCCTATGATGCCCACTAGGTATGCCCTACCGCCATCGTCATCATAGTATTACTAGTAGTTGTGGTAGTAGTAGTGGTAGAGTAGCAGTGGTGGTAGTCATAGGAGTCATAGGAGTGGTTGTGACATTGTTATATATGTGGTTGGATATAATCTTGTGCATGTCGGCCATCGTGTCGTTGGTTTTCTTGCAGGTTTTGGAAACCTCACCGTGCAGGGGAGGTGTTGCCAAAATTTTGTATTGATAGTTTTATATTTCTTTTTTTGTAGAGAAGAGCCCATCAGAGCGGAGCCGAAGTACCTCGGCGACCCCGATCGCCTTCCTCGCCGCTGTGGGTCTGCCTGCACCACGTCGCCTAGCCACTGCACCGACCCGCCATGGCCTCACTAGCCTGACTCCATGGCCACCCTAGGTATAACCCCTCTTTCTGTATCATGGTTGTAGATCACGTAACCCAGTTAGGCATCTCCCGTTCGAAAGAGATACAGTTGAAAATATGCAGATATTTCCATATCTAAAACCATATCTGTTTTGAATTGTCCACATTTTTTGGACAGCCCGCAGATGCGTAGGTGGAGTTAGTTTTCCATGGTCTGCTCTGATCCGAGACTAGAGTTTTGGCATCATCTCCCTGTTATTCTCTGGATACACACTCTCTTGAGCAGGACGTGTATTTGGAGAACAGCGGGGAGGACCTATCCTCACCTATTAGATGAGTAGAGCATGGAAACTAACCCCATCTACGGATCCTCATGTGGGATTAGGACCTATCCTCACCTATTAGATAGTAGGAACATCATGTAGATGCAATTAATGTTTATATTACTCGTCGCTATAAATGTTAGAGGATGGAGGACCATGAGTGGATGTACACGGGCCACGCAAGTCAGGGTTAGGTCACCAATGAATGGATCGACAAGATCGATGCTTTCTTGGAATGGGCATTTGGCGTGGCTGCTAAAGGAGCGAGTAAAATTTGCTGCCCCTACAGCAAATGTGCAAACAAAAAAAGACAAACAAAGAAGGTCATGGGGGAACATCTTTGGAAGAATGGATTTACTGACAGACTATACCCGATGGGTCTACCATGGTGAAGCCGATCATATGAGAGAGGAGGTGGGAGACCACGCGTCGAGGATTATGATGCTGATGCTAGGGTAGCAGACATGTTAAATGACTATCACGAGGAACAGTTCGCTGAAGGATGTACGGAGGAGGAGCCAGAGGCAACCGTAAAGGCGTTCTACGACAAGTTTGCCATGGCACAGAAACCTCTTCACGGCTAGACAAAGGTTTCTCAACTGGATGCCATTGGACACATAATGGCGTTAAAGTCCCAGTATAGCCTGAGTCGATATGCCTTCGATGGTATGTTGACTGTTATTGGCAGCCTGCTTCTAGGAGGGTCACCTTCTGCTAAAGAGCATGCATGAGTCACAGAAACTCCTTCGTGCACTTAAGATGTCGTATGAGTAGATGCATGCTTCCCTGAAGGGGTGCATCCTATTTAGGAAATAATACATGGAAGCAAAGTACTGTCCAAAGTGTAAATCCTCTAGGTTCCTAGAGGTAGATTCTAGTGATGGCCAGAAGAGGTAGCTTCACATTCCCATGACAATCCTATGGCACCTTCCGTTCATACCGAGGATCCAACGGCTATACATGACTGAGGAATCCGTGAAACAGATGATATGGCACAAAAATGGCAAACGATACAATCCTGACAGGATGATACATGCATCCGATGGTGAAGCATGGACCCACTTTGATGGCATTCATCATGAGAAAGCTAAAGAGGCTTGTAATGTACGTGTTGCGCTGGCAACATATGGGTTCAATCCTTATGGAATGATGGCTGCCCCATACACATGTTGGCCCATGTTTGTTATCCCCCTCAATCTCCCCCCCCACCGTATGCTTTCAACAGATAGAATGTATTCTTGTCGTTGATAATTCCTAGACACCCAGGGAATAATATGGGTGTGTTCATGGAGCCTATGATTGATGAATTGGTCCATGCTTGGGAGGAAGGGGTATGGACATATGACCGAGCTATAAAGAAAAACTTCAAAATGCATGTTTGGTACCACTACTCCCTGTATGACTTCCTGGCGTATGCTTTAGTACATGCAAAGTCTTGGCGCCGCTACGGGTGTAGTTCCGCCACCTTCGCTATTCGCTCCACCTCCACCTCCACCTCCTCACTATTCTACTACTATGAGTATAAATGTTTTAGTTTGTATGTTCATGCTTACGGTCAAACCTAGTGGAGTATGAAAGTTTTATTCATGTATGGTATATATTTATCTTGTCTCACACATGCAATCTCTTCTCCTTTGTGCAGAATCAATCGGCGGCATCGAATGATCCTCATGCTTCAGCGAATCCTTCACCAAATCAGTCTTATTGGCCATCTGGTTAAGATTCTAGTGGTTGTTAATGGTACTTCTATTTGCAATTGTGGTTGTAGATGATGGAGCACTTGGATTACTTGTGAACTTATTTGTGATATATTGTGAGACATGTGACGTTTGTGATATATATATGACGTTTGTGATATATATGTGGTGTTGGTGATATATATGTGTTGTTGATGATATATATGTGATGTTGGTGGTGTTTGTTATATATATCTTCTGTTTGTTTGGATGGGATGTAAAAAACAAATAAAAAAGTTGTTTTCAGTCACTTTGCCGAGTGCAATGGCCATGACACTCGACAAAGTGACTACCTAGGAATATGCTTTGCTGAGTGCAAAGGCCATTGCACTCGGCAAACATCATAGATTTGTTGAGTACCATGGGCCAGGCACTCGGCAAAGGTCTCCTATTTACTGAGTGTCTTGACAGGACACTTGGCAAATAGGCTACCTTTACCGAGTGTCTTGCTGGTGGCACTCGGCATAGTGGCCACCTTTGCCGAGTGTCTGAGTCAACGACGCTCGGCAAAGCAGCGACCTTTGCCGAGTGCTTGACCTTGACACTCGACAAAGCCGCTGTCATGGTGGCGCTCGCTGTCATGGTGACTTTTCTTTGCCGAGTGTCAGATTAACACTCGGCAAAGGCTTTGCCGAGTGCCCGATAAAGTGCACTCGGCAAAGAGGTCTTTGCCGATAAACTATTTACCGAGCGCTCTTTGCCGAGTGTATATCGGACTTTGCCAAGTGCCTGAGGCACTCGACAAAGAAGCTGAATCCGATAGTGTCTTGTACCAAATACACACATCGTACCATTAGCTTTTCTAAAAAGGAAGAAGCATATAAAAAGTAAACTTAGCTTTTGTTGGGGTGGCTCATTAGAGCAATTTTTAAAGGCAAAATAAATACAAGGGCTGATCGATCCCCAACTTAGGATTTTAGCACAACAAAATTGGAATTACAAAGGGTTCAAATCGTGATTATTTCAAAATTTAACTTTTACATTAAGCAAGATATTGCTAGTTTCAATTTTAAAAACTGAACCCAAAAAGGCCAATATGCTTGAAGTTAATCAGTTTATTTTTTATTGAATGGTGTAAGATTTGATAGTTGAAAATTCATATTTTCAAGTGTTACAATCGTGTAATGAAACTAATTTTTTATTAGGGTCCAATATGATTAAGACGTTAAGAATTTGAGTAAGAGTTCAAACTTTTGTGTTCCCAAATTTTACTTCAAAATAACCAAAACGTTTCTACACAACCAACTAAAGGGTAAAGGAAAAAATAATGACTCTTTTACCTGTGTGCCATTATAAAAGATGGTCCAGATCTATGTGTGACTAAAAAGTTTGAACGTACCCAGGTGCCATAACGCTAAACTTTCTTGCCTTCCACGCCATTCCGTTCACTTTGAGCTCTAACACTGTCTAACTAGGACGGGAGAAGTCCAAAATACCATTGCCTGAACGCACGTGAGTGCACATGACAGTGTGGGGCCAATAAAATAAAAAATCAACTTGTCAAGAGAAAAGAAAAAACAACGAAGCCTTTATCCTAACTCCATAAGCTCCCGTCCGCACCACGGGTCTAGCGCGGCCGATTTCCGGCGAGTGGAGGCCATGCCGACGACAAAGGATGGCTGAGTGCCCACCCTTGGAGCCACGTGCACTAGCTGGTGCTCGCAATTTTGAGGGCAGTGGCCTAAGAGATGATGCTAATGCCGAGCACCATTGACTCAGACGCGGAGCAGCGCTGCAGCCAGCGTCCCACCACTTCACACCATTACAGGCCAAGCCAAGGTCACCACCAAGCCCACCACCCTCTCCTCCACCCCGCGCTCATAGCTCGAGATATGGCTAAGTTCACCATTCCTGCCAGTTGTCGCCACCATGGCTGCCACCCACGGCAACCAACAGCAACCCCCGGGCGTAGCACAGCCACACCAGGCCGCCGAACAGCGCCGGCACCCGTAGCACCAGCCTCCCTAGCACAAGCACATCAAAGACCATAGCTAGGAACATCGGTAGGGACACGGCGGCATTGACCAGCGTCGTGCTCTAGATAGCCCTGTGATCATCGATGCAAATGCAGCCCCGACCACGAGCGTGGAGTCATGCAGCACAGGGTGGATGGGGGCCACGCCAAGCATCTCCATGACACGCGCGATGGCCATGGCCACCTCGTCAGGTGCGTCTAGAGACCTCCGTGCATGATGAGGTGGCGGCTGGTGCCTCCTGGTATGGGACCTCATCGATTTGCATGAGGTGCTCAAAGGCGTGGAAGATGCCATGGTTCTTGATCTCCTTAAGCGTCGTGGCATGGACGCCATGGGAGGAGAGAGACTAGAGGCAGCATTGAGGTAGCGCCTTTCGTCAATGTCCAAGATGGCGTTGGTGGCCATGGCCTCGTCGTCCCCATCATGCGACGAGTGCCCGTTGAGCCGGGTGCGGGAGGGGGCAGTGTGGGGTCTAGGTCATCGTTGGAACTATTTGGTGGCACGCCATTTTGGTGAATGGGTGGTGTCAGGGACCAATACTAGGGTACCTGAAGAGGAGCTAATGATCATCAATATTGATTCATCCGAGCTGTCAAGAGCGCAACTATAGCTCCAATCGACCCCTGGACGTGCGGGCTCCGCCTCGCTCGGCCTTCGGGAGAAGGCTCTGCCTCGCCTGGCCTCTAGGGGAGGGCTCTACCTCGCCCGACCCCAAGGCCGAGGGCTCTGCCTTGCCCGACCCTTAGGTTTCCGCTCTACCTCACCCGGCCTCTGGGGGAGGGCTTCACCTCGCTTGACCTCAAGGCCGTGGGCTCCACATCGCCCGACCCTTGGGTTTATGCTCCATCTCGCTCGGCCTCTGGAAGAGGGCTCCGCCTCATCTAACCCTAAGGCTGTGGGCTCTGCCTCGCCTGACCCTTGGGTTTGCGCTCTGTCTTGCCCGGCCTCTAGGAGAGGGCTCCGCCTCACCCGCCCCTTGGGTTTGCACTCTGCCTCGCCTGGCCTCTAGGGGAGGGCTCCACCTCGCCCAGCCCCAAGGCCATGGACTCTGCCTCGTTCGACCCTTGGGTTTGCACTCCGCCTTGCCTGGCCTCTAAGGGAGGGCTTTGCCTAGCCCAACCATAAGGCAGTGAGCTCTGCCTCGCCTGACCCATGGGTTTGCGCTCCACCTCGTCCTACCTCTTGGAGAGGGCCCCACCTCGCTCGATCCCAAGGCCATGGGCTCCGCCTCACCTGACCCCAACGTCACGGGCTTCACCTTGCCCAACCCTAAGGCTATAGACTACGCCTCACCTGATGGAGACCCATGCCACCGCCAACCACTCTAGGTCTAAGTGTATGGGCCTGGGTCAAAGATATGACATCAGGGAGGTGACTAGCATGCCCCGCTGTAACCCACAGCCACGACGGGCCATACCTGAGGACTCACATTAGGAAAAACATCGGGCATACTAGTGCTGTCCTGCCTAACCCTCATATAAACACTGACAGACGTGTTAGTTCACCATGACATCCACCAGGACAGAGTGGAGCGCCATGATCGGCAAACAATGCCTGCGCATGGCGCCAGTGATAGATAGGGCCATGATGTGGAGCTGTCTCTGTCGACATTTATAGGGTCAGTGAGACCTGCATGAAGGATAAGGACCTAGTGGTCCTAAAGGCCGCTCTCTCCCTATCATTTCTTCTCTTTTCTGCCACTGTAACCTGTGCTTTCCCTTGGTCTATAAAAGGGAAAGCAGGATGCCCTAGGATGGGCATCGGATCGATCCAGGCTAGACCCAATCGAATCATCATGAACCCATCGAACCTCAAACTGACCAGAACACAACACAAGCACATGGCTGAGCGACAACCAAGCTCTTAGCACCCGTTCACTCTTTCTACTAGGGACTTGGGACATATCCCTCTCTCACCCATTTATAACCCCTACTACAAACTTTTGGTGCTAGTAACACGAGCAGCAGCGACAAACTAGATGTAGGGACATTCTGCCCAAACCAGTATAAACCTTGTGTCCTCTAAGCACACCATCTGAACCAGATGCGCAATATTAGAAATTTACTTGTCAGTGGTGACTCAAAACACCGATAGTTGGCACGCTAGGTAGGGGCCTTTTGTGCATCTCGACATCCGTACCAGGCCTTGGATGGCTAATCACAACCTTAGCTGGGTCCCGGGCACACATGTGCGCTTTGGGGACCTATACTTCATTGTCATGATGAAGGGAGAGTTGGTGATGGCTCCCACCTCTGTCGTGACTAAGGCGCTTGAGGAGTTGTAGCTACACGCACCGGAGGCCCACGCCCCTAGAAGTGACCAGCTCCTTGACTTCGACTACGGGAAGTTACAGCGCCAGCTCGGTGCCTTCCTGGCACCCCAACCATCCTGGGAGGACCTGTGCCACCTCACCTTCTCGTTCGCCAATGTCATGGCATAGCTTGCTGGAGGGGAGCCGCTCTCTCTAGAAAGCCTCATCCAGAGCACCCCGACAGTGCTCCCATTCGGTCTCTGCAACATTGCAGAGACCGATGGCCACCTTGTGGCACAACGCATGCCTCCATCACCCACAAATGACAGGTTTGTGGGGATGACCAAATATGTCACGGAGTCTTTTCATGATCTCCTCGTGAGAGAAATGGAGTTGCCCTCCACCTCTGACTCCAGCAGGGGGGCCATCACCCCTCTCGTGAGTGTTTCATGGTAGGTACCCCCGAGGGACATGTCAGAAGCATCCACAAGGAAGAGGCTACCCTAATGAACGACTTCGATGACAAGGTCAAGAGGGATGCAGGGGCCCAACCATGTCTACAGGTGGAGCAGCTAAAGGTCCAGCACCAAGAGCTTGAGGAAGAGTGACATTAGCTTGAGCAGGAACGCATGGAGCTCAAGTGAGAGATTGAGCGCCATGGAGATGGTGGGGGCACGCACGCCATGGCCCGTAACATGAACCAGAGGATCATCAAAGATGATGAAGTGCTCCCACACTTTGCCCAGACAAGCCAGAACATCGCTACTACGGCTGCCTTGCACCGGGGACTTTTGGGGCCCATAATGCCCGAAGACCATTGGGCCCATTGTGAGATTCGCACGCTACTTGAGTGTGTGGCAACGCAATAGGACAAGAGCTCATCGTCTCGACAACATGAGCTCATCGCTAGCCAGAGCACGCCCTTAGAGCAACCCGATAATGACATGTCAGTCCACCCGGCATCACAAGGAGGCAGGCCATGCACCATAGTCCCAGTGCATAAGCATCTCAGCCGCCATCATGATGCGCGCGACACCCATGTGCCCATAGGCATGCCCGCAACAATGCGAGGGAGGGAGCTAGCCATGGCTAGCACCCTTGTCATGGTGGACACTATGACAGTGGCGAGGACCGAAGCCTGAGCCATGGCCTACTGGAACCTCAGGCCTTTGGCCGACACATCCTCAATGTTGCCTTCCTGCCATGGTATCGACCACCGACCAACATCCCAAAATACTCTAGGGAAACAAACCCCAGACTGTGGCTTGAGGATTATTGGCTTCTTGCCAAGCCAATGGAGTGGATGATGATGATTTTATTATCCGCAACCTTCCATTGTTCCTAGCCGATTTAGCGTAGATGTGGTTGGAACACCTTCCGCCCAACAGGATCTAGAGTTGGGCGGACCTGAAGGAGATCTTCATGGGAAACCTCTAGGGCATGCACAAGCATTCTGGGAACCCATGAGATCTAAAAAACTACCAGCAGAAGGCTGGGGAAACCCTTTGGGGGTACATCCGGTGCTTCTCCTGACAGTGCAATGAGCTAACTAATGTCACCAATGCTGACATCATAGGAGCTTTCCTATCTAGGACTACTTGTGAGTCCCTAGTCCATAAGCTAGGACATAAGGGCCCATGAACCACCAAGGAGCTCCTCGACATCGCCACTAGCCACACCTCGGGTGAGGAGGCGGTCAAGGCGATCTTCGACCGCCTCAAGGGCAAGGTGAAGTGGGACAAGGATGCCGATGATGGCGCCTCCAACTGCCCCAGCAAGAAGAAGAGCAATTAGCGACGCGAGGGCTCGCTCGTGGCCATCGTCGACCACAAGGGGGGTTGGTAGCCCATAGAAGGTATCTTAAACCACTTTGAGAAGCTGTTTGAAGGGCCATGTCCAAACCATGCCTTCCCCATCAAGCATCTCTACAAGGACTATGGCCTCATGAAGCAGTTCTTGTCTAGAGGCTCCAACAAGGGGAGCACAGGGAGGACCCCAAGCCGACCATAGATGATGCCGAGGGGAATAATGGTGGCTTTTTAACACTGGATGGCTGCCTCATGATCTTTGGAAGGTCGATGGCCTACAACTCCAAGTGTCGTCAGAAGCTTGCACACCACGATAACCTTCCTCCGATGGTCGGAGTCCACCATAACCTTTGATCAAACCAACCACCCAGAGAATGTCCTGCAACTAGGGAGATGTCCGCTCGTGGTGGACCCGATCATCAGCACAAAGTGGCTCACCAAGGTACTAATGGATGGAGGCAACGGCCTCAACATCATGTACGCCGAAACACTCAATGCCATGGGCATCGACCGATCGCGCATCCGACCGACCGGAGCACCTTTCCACGGCATCATGCCTGAAAAATAGGCCATGCCACTTGGGTAGATTGATCTACCCATCACCTTCAGGGATCCATCTAATTATAGGATGGAGACCCTCACCTTTGAGGTGGTCAGGCTCCATGGAACCTACCACACCATCCTAGGATGTCCATGCTACTCAAAGTTCATGGCCGTCACCAACTATACCTACCTAAAGCTGAAGATGTTGGGACCATGTGGGGTCATCACCATCGGCACCTCCTTCCAGCATGCCTACGAGTGCGAAGTCGAGTGCTACGAACATGCCACGGCAATCGTCACCTCCAAAGAGCTTGCGACCATTAAGAAGGAGGTCGCTGAAGAAGCGGCCAACCCTAAGCGGTCAGCTACGTCTTTCGAGTCTATGGAGGGCGCCAAGGAGGTCCTCATAGACCCCAGCGGCTCCAAAGGCAAAGCAATGCGCATTAGCACCACGCTTTCCTCTGAATAGGAAAGTGCGCTCATCGACTTCCTCCGTGCCAATAGAGATATCTTTGCATGAAAACCCTTAGACATACCAGGCATTCTGAGAGAAGTCGCTGAGCATGCCTTGAAGATCAGGCTAGGATCCAAGCCGGTGAAGCAGCGCCTGCGCCGCTTCGACGAGGAGAAGCACAGGGCCATCGGTGAGGAAATTACAAAGCTTTTGTCAGTTGAGTTCATCAAGGAAGTATTCCACCTCGAATGGTTAGCCAATCCCATTCTTATATGAAAGAAGAGTGGGAAATGGAGAATGTGTGTTGACTACATGGGTCTCAACAAGGCATGTCCAAAGGATTTGTTTCCTTTGCCACACATAGACCAAGTAGTCGACTCAACCTCAGGGTGTGAAACCCTTTGCTTCCTTGATGCATACTCTGAGTACCATCAAATCATGGTGAAAGAGTCTGACCAGCTCACGACATCTTTCATCACCCTATTTGGATCGTTCTACTACGTCACAATGTCGTTCGATCTAAAAACATGGGGGCTACGTACTAGCATTGTATGCTCAAGTGTTTCGGGGACCTCATTGGGTGAACCATTGAGGCCTACATAGATGACATCATGGTCAACTCCAAACAGGCTGACCAGGTCATAGCCGACCTTGAGCAAACCTTCGCAAAACTTCAAGCAAACGACATTAAGCTCAACCTCAAGAAGTGCGTTTTTGGCATCTTAAGGGGTATACTGCTAGGTTTCATCTTCTCCAAGCGTGGCATCGAGGCCAAACTAGAGAAGATCTTGGCCATCCCAAGGATGGGCCTGATTCAGAATGTAAAGGGGGTATAGCGAGTTGTAGGGTGCCTCACCGCACTCAGCCGCTTCATCTCGTACCTCAACGAATGAGGTCTCCACCTCTATCGGCTTTTGAAGAAGACCAACTATTTTGAATGGACGCCCAAGGCCCAAGAGGCACTTGACGTGGTCAAGCAGCTACTGACGAAGGCCCCGATCCTGGTCCCTCCAACCGATGAAGAATCACTTCTGCTCTACATTGCCGCCACCACGCAAGTGGTCAGCGCTGCCCTAGTGGTGGAGAGAGAAGAAGAAGGGCATGCCCTCAACGTGCAACATCCCGTGTACTTCGTTAGTGAGGTCTTGTCCAATTCTAAGACTTGCTACCCCTAAATCCAAAAGCTCCTGTATGCCATCCTTATCACCAAGAGGAAGCTGCGTCTCTACTTCGATCCATATATGGTGACGGTCGTGACGTCCTTCCCCCTTGGTGAGGTCGTCCAAAACCAGGATGCCACAGGAAGAATCACAAAGTGGGCACTCGAGCTGATGGGTCAAGGCATTTGGTATGCCCCCAGACGACTATCAAGTCCCAAGTGTTGGCTAATTTTGTTGCAGAGTGGATCGAGGTCAAAATGCCACCGGTAGTCGTCGACCAGGAGTACAAGACGATGTACTTCGATGGATCGCTGATGAAGAAAGGCATCGGCGCAGGGCTGGTTTTCATTTTGCCCCTCAAGGTATGCATGAGGTACACAGTTCGCATCCATTTCCCCTCCTCCAACAATGTGGTCGAGTATGAGGTGCTCATCAATGGCCTACGCATCACCATCGAGTTGGGTATCTGACACCTCGACATCTAGGGCGACTCCTAGCTGGTCATCGACCAAGTCATGAAGGAGTTGAGCTGCCACAATGCCAAGATGGATACATATTGCTGAGAAGTCTGCTAATTGGAGGACAAGTTCAATGGTCACAAGCTCAACCACATCCCAAGGTGTCTCAATGAGGCAGCCAACACGCTGGTGAAAGCGGCGTTCGGTCGAGAGCTGGTGCCAATGGGAATCTTCGCCAACGATTAGCACAACCCTTGGTCCACTATGAGAAGCTGAAATAGGCCAGTGATGGGCTGCCTACCCTAGGCTCGAGGGCTAACCAGCCATTGGCTCCATCCGACCCTGAGGTCATGGAGCTAGACAAGGATCCAGTGATAGAGCCCGACCCTCTAGTCGACTGGAGGATGCCTTACCTCAACTATCTCCTCCGTGAGGCTCTATCGACGGACAAGATGGAGGCTCGGCATCTCACATGTCGTGTCAAGTTCTTTGTCATTATTGATGGCAAACTCTACAGGCAGAGCCACACTAGGATCCTACAATGCTGCATCCCCATCGAGCAAGGGAAGCAGTTGCTGAGTGATATCCACGGTGGGGTCTATGGTCACCATGCCACATCTAGAACCCTAGTCGAAAACACATTCTGACAAGGCTTCTACTGGCCAACTGCAGTAGCTAACACTGAACATATTGTGTGTACCTACGAAGGGTGTCAGTACTATGCCCGATAGACCCACCTACCGGCCCAAGCACTCCAGACGATCCCCATCATGTGGTCATTTGTGGTCTGGGGACTCGATCTGGTTGGAGCTCTCAAGAGGGCACCTAGGGGCTATACGCACATGCTTGTCACTATAGACAAGTTTACGAAGTGGATAGAGGCTCGACCAATCTCTGCGATCAAGTCCAAGCAAGCCATGCTATTCTTCCACGACATTGTCCATCGCTTTGGGGTCTCAAACTCTATTATCACGGACAACGACACGTAGTTCACCGGAAAGAAGTTCCTCTGATTCTGCAAAGAATACCACATCCATGTCGATTGAGCTACCATGGTGCACGCCCACACCAATGGGAAGGTCAAGCGTGCGAATGGCATGGTCCTACAAGGCCTCAAGTCTAGGATCTTCAACCATTTGAACAAATTTGGTGGACGATGGGTTGTGGAACTTCCTATGATGCTCTAGAGCCTAAGGACGACCCCTAGCCGAGCCACCAGCTACACATTGTTCTTCATGGTCTATGGTTTTGTGGCTATCCTCCCGATCAACCTCGACTATGGAGCGCCAAGGGTTAGGGCGTACGACAAATAGGGAGCCAAGGCATCCCTCAAAGATGCCATGGACTAGCTAGACGAAGCATGCGACGTCGCCCTCCTCCACTCGACCAAATACTAGCAAGCATTGCGCTAGTACCATAGCCATCGAGTGTGGGGTTGGGCCTTCAACATCGGGGACCTAGTGCTCTATCTTGTCCAGAGCAACATGAACCACCACAAGCTATCTCCACCATGGGAGGGACCGTACGTCATCATGGAGGTGCTCTGACTAGGCGCATACAAGCTCAAGACCATTGACGGTGAAGTCTTCATCAATGCCTAGAACATCGAGCAGCTATGTTGATTTTACCCTTAATAAACACACACTTTCTCTTATCAGTTTTGCTTTCAAACTCCCTGATCTTTAGTGACACCCGACCCTAGTAGCGACGAGGGGTCGGACCTCGCTCGGGGGCTAGTAAGAGCATATCTATCTAGAAGACATTCTCTATGCTCGACCCTTTCTCAGGTTAAGACCTAGAAGCGAAGTTTGCAGAAACAAATACTGAGTAAAACTAGTCAGACTCTGAGAAACATACGCCTTGGTGGCTATGACGTCTTTGCTCACCAATGTGATCAGAGTTTTTTTCCGCACCCTGGGCTTTTTGGCCTTAGCTATGGAAAGAGTCGGTATGCATTTAAGAGTCTATCCACCTGGCAAGCATTCTTCGTGCCCGACCCTCTCTCACAATGAGACCTAGAAGCTAGGCTTGCGGAAACAAAATCTAAGTAAAACTGGTCGGACTGTAAGAAACCTATGCCCCAGTGGCTACGGTGTCTTTGCTCACTAGCATGATCAGAGTTTGTTTGCCTGCACCCCAAGCTTTATAGCCTCAACAATGGAAAGGGTCAAAATGCACTAACCTTTTTATATGAAAAGGGGAGAAGGGCTAACCTTTTTATATGAAAAGGGGAGAAGAGCTTGTCCACTTATTACAAGCTCGCTGCATGGCTCATCTCCCTAACTAAATTCTTAGGGGGATGATCTCATCCTCTATCTCCATAGGAAAGCCCTATGCCAGCGGGTCACCCAAGCCGCTCGAATGGCTTAGGCCACTGCCGAGAATGGTTAGGGAGCAGTGGAATGCCACACAAGGGTTATGCCGACCCCGTTATGAACAATGGACCTAGGTTCCACCCAGACATATCTAGTAAGAGCTCCCTGAGCCCGTCACTCGAGCCATCTAGGTAAGTCTTGTGCCAGCGGGTCACCCAAGTTGATCGGTCGGTTTAGGCCACTACCGAGAGATGGGTTAGCCTTAATTTATGTATGTTTTTCTCTTATTAATTTTGCTATCGAGCCCTCGACCCCAGCAATGGCAAGGGGTCGGGCCTCACTCGGGGGCTGGTAGGAGTGTCTATTCGGTAGACATTCTCTAAGCCCAACCCCTTTCTCACGCTAAAAACCTAGGGGCAAGGTGTGCGGAAACAAACTCTATGTAAAACTGGTCGGACTGCTAGAAACCTACGCCCCAACGGCTATGGCGTTCTACTCACCAGCGTGATCAAAGTTTTTGCCCCTGCACCCCGAGCTTTAGCCTCCGCCTTCCCTAGAAGGGTTTGGAGGGACCCACCAGTGGAATCTCCATCGAGGAGAGGCTGGCAGGTCGCCCAAGTTGGTCGGATAGCTTGGGTCACTGTAGAGAGATGGGTATGGAGAAGTAGGATGCCCCATGCAGGTTACACCAACTCCATCACAAATGATGGACCCAGGCCCCACACGGACATATCCGGTAAGGAGCCCCCTGAACCCATCACTCGAGCTATCAAGGTAACTTTACCGACCCCACTTTACTTTTCCCGTACATGAGCATTCATTCATTCATTCTCATGCATGCATTCTAAAAGGATCAAGATGCCCAAGAGGGGGGTGAATTGGGCTAATTTTAAATTTCTTTGCAATAATTAAATCCTATGGTTAGCCCAATTAACCCCTTGTGCCTAGAAAGTGTATCTAATTGTTCTACTGCACAAAAGACTTGCAACATAAGTTCCAATCCTACTCTAGCATGGCAATTCTATGAATGTAAAGACAAGAATTGAATTGCACAAAGTAAATGCTCAAAGTAAATAGAGAAGGAGGAACGCGGCGATGTTTTGCCGAGGTATCGGAGATTCGCCACTCCTCACTAGTCCTCGTTGGAGCACCCGCACAAGGGTATAGCTCCCCCTTGATCCGCGCAAGGATCAAGTGCTCTCTATGGGTTGATTCTTTGACACTCCGTCGTGGTGAATCACCCACAACCGCTCACAACTTGAGTTGGGTCATCCATAAGCTCTTTGGATGATCACCAAGCTCTCAATCACCACCAAGCCATCTAGGTGATGGCGATCACCAAGAGTAACAAGCACGAACTCTCACTTGACCATGACAAGCCTAATGAGAAGGTGGATGCATACTTTGCTACTCTTGATCTTCACTAATGAGGGCTCTCTTTGGGATTCTCAAATCTCAATCACCTCACTAGGACCTTGCTCTTCTTGGCACTCTCTAAGGTGTTTCTCAGCTGTTGGAATGAGCAAAAGTACCTCCACACACGAGCGGAGGTTGTATTTATAACATCGGCTAAAAAACAAACCGTTATGTGCCTCTGCGGGGTGACCGGACGCTCTGGTCATGTTGATCGGGCGCACCGGTCAGTACACCCTGAACTCTAGTGGTTAAGAGTTGACCGGACGCAGGCAGCGTCTGATCAGCACTGACCAGACACGTCTGGTCATGTTTTTCCCTCACTAGAACCTTACTGATGTCGACTGGACTCTAGACCACTAGCGTCCGGTCACTTACTGAGCAGCGTCCGGTTAGTAGCCGGAACCTGATCAGTGTTCGGTCCTCATTGACTGGACTCGTCCGATCAGGATTCTCCCTCTCTAGGACCTTACCGGAGTCGATCAGATGCTAGCCCTTAGTGTCCAGTGACATGACCTTGCAGCATCCGGTCACTTCCAGATGCTTTCACCTTGGTCAAATGAACTGACCGGACCCTGAGCCAGCGTCCGATCACACCGGAGCCAACGTCCGGTCAGTAATTGACCCTCCATTCACTTTCAACTCTCGATCATATGTGAATGAAGTTTGCTCCATTAGATCAAAGGGATGTTATGGAGCTACCTAGTGCTAGTTTTAACAAGTGTGCACCACACCTAACTCACTAGACTCACCTAGGTCAAGCTACCCGTTCATACCTCCCTTAATAGTACAGCCAAAGGAAAAACAAAGTCCTAAACTACTCTAAGTGTCTCTCCAACTCCAATCGACACTTAGAACTAGTCCATCCTTAACCTTGTCATCCATCCTTTGAAAACCGAAATGATTTCCATCGTAGGGGCATGACAACCATAATTACCCAATCGATCTCCATTACCGTGATCTAACTCAATTGTTTCTACAAAACACACGTTAGTCACAGTAATCATGTATTGTCATTAATCACCGAAACCCAACTAAGGGCCTAGATGCTTTCAGATTCATACATTCATCTCATACATCCAAGCATTGCATATGCAATTATTGCATCACAACGCTTCGTGTCGCATCATGAAGCGGTAGTCATCTCATTCGACATGAGCGGCAACCGACCGAGGTTCGAAGGCTAGCCCGCAGAGGGCTCGAGACTGCCTCAAGTCAAATAGAGCTAGAGGAGAAACATGGACATGAGCCCTAACGGCCCTTGCCTGACCCCGCTCAGAAGCGGATAGGGACATCTTGACCTTTCTCGTTTGATCCTAACGTCGATCCAAGCCCACAGAATCTCCATCGAGGAGAGGCTAGCAGGCCACCTGAGTTAGTCTTTGGAATGACTCGTGCATCTACCAAGAGGCGGGTTAAGGAGCAGTGGAATGCCACATAAGGGCTATGTCGACCCCGTCATGAACGACAGACCCAGATTCCACTCGAACATGCCCGTTAGTGAGCTCGCCAAGCGCGTCACTCGAGCCATCGAGGCAAGTGACATTAGCTCAACCCCTCCAGTTGTGAAAACCACGGATGGGGCGACGATCACAAAAATGAGCCGACCCTCGACTAGACCCCCGCTACGTGCTGGGGCTTGAGGAAAGTTAGACTCGCACAAAGGCCGAGCGCTCAGTCGTGGAACGATAGACTCCCATAGGGGTCGAAATCAGGAAAGACCTTTTCTAAACCATCAAAACTCATGGCTGCACCCCCAAGGGGTCTGATCATGACGAAAGTGAATTGTTATCCCTAGGCCATGCTGTGGGCAACAAAGGAAGGCCAAGGCCATCAAAGTCCTCCCGTTCAGAAAAGCATCTGAAGGAGTATTCGACTCCTCCATAGGCTCAGGGGCTACTGTCGGGGACCAATACTAGGGTACCCAGAGAGGAGGAGCTAATGACCATCAACATTAATTCATCCAAGTAGTCAAGAGCGCGACTACAGCTCCAACTGACCCCTAGACGCGTGGGCTCCACCTCATCCAGCCTCCGGGGGAAGGCTCTGCCTCACCTAGCCTCTAGGGGAGGGCTCCACCTCACACGACCCCAAGGCCATGGGCTCCGCCCCGCCCGACCATTAGGTTTGCGCTCTGCCTCGCCTAGCCTCTGGGGGAGGGCTTCGCCTCGCCCGACCCTTGGGTTTGCGCTTCGCCTCGCCTAGCCTCTAGGAGAGGGCTCTGCCTCACCCAACCCCAAGGCCGTGGGCTCTACCTCGCCTAACCCTTGGGTTTGCGCTCTGCCTTGCCCAGCCTCTAGGGGAGGGCTTTGCCTCGCTCGACCCTTAGGTTTGCGCTCTGCCTTGCCCGACCCCAAGGCCATAGGCTCCGCCTTGCCCGACCTTTAGGTTTGCGCTCTGCCTCGCCCGACCCTTAGGTTTGTGCTCCACCTCGCCCGACCTCTGGGGAAAGGCTTCGCCTCGCCCGGCCTCTGGTGGAGGGCTTCGCCTTGCCCGACCCCAAGGCTACAGGCTTCGCCTCGCCTAAACCTTGGGTTTGTGCTCCGCCTTGCTCGGCATCTACGGGAGGGCTTCACCTCACCCAACCCCAAGGCCACAGGCTCTACCTCGCTCGACCTTTGGGTTTACGCTCCGCCTCATCCTTCCTCTAGGAGAGGGCCCCTCCTCACCTGACCCTAAGGCTGCGTGCTTCGCCTCGCCTAACCCCAAGGCCAGGGGCTCCGCCTCACACGACCCTGAGGCTGCAGACTCCGCCTCGCCCGACGGAGATCCATGTCATCGCCAACCACTCCAGGTCCAAGTGTATGGGCCTAGGTCAAAGCTCTGACATCAGGGAGGCGACCGGCATGCCCCGATATAACCCGCGGCCACAGCGAGCCATACCCGAAGACTCACATCAGGAACAGCGTCGGGCGTATCGGTGTTGTTCTGCCTAACCCTAGTACGAATACTGATAGGCACGTCAATTCACCATGACGTCCACCAGGACAGAGTGGAGCGTCATGACCGACAGACGACGTCTGCGCATGGCGTTAGTGACGGATAGGGCCACGACATGGAGCCGTCCCTATCAACATCTACAGGGTCGCGCGGGACCCACATGAAAGATAAGAAGGACCCGACAGTCCTGAAGGTCGCTCTCTCCCTCTTGTTTCTTCTCTTTTCCTCCGCTGTAACCCGTGCTTTCCCTTGGTCTATAAAAGAGAAAGCAGGACACCCCAGGATGGGCATCGGATCGATCAAGGCCAGACCCGATCGAATCATCATGAACCCATCGAACCTCGAACCGACCAGAACACAACACAAGCACACAGTTGAGCGGCAACCGAGCTCTCGACACCCGTTCAATCTTTCCACTAGAGAATTGATACATGTCCCTCTCTCGTCTGTTTGTAACCCCTACTACAAACTTTCGGTGCTAGTAACACGAGCAGCAGCGACGAACTGGACGTAGAAATATTCTGCCCGGACCAGTATAAATCTTGTGTCCTCTAAGCACACCATCCGAACTAGACGCGTAATATTAGAAATTTACTTGTTGGTGGTGACTCGAAACACCGACAGTGGTCATCGTTGGCAAAGGATCCGACGAAGGCGGTGTATAGCTCCTCGACCAACGAGAGCACGAGCGCAGGCTCGGCCCCGACCAACGTGTGACGCCCCCTCTGCTGGTGTCCTCTAGACGCGCGTGCTCCACCCTCGGAGTGGTGGTGCCGGTCGACGACCACGCGCGTGGGACGGCCGAACGGGCAGCATGTCGAGGTGGGAGTAGGCATGTGGGAGATTGGAATGGTTGGCCGGCGGGAGGAGCTGCGGGCGTGGTTGCGAGCATCCTGCTCAACTTCCGTGCGCTGCTCCTTTCATGTTCCTCCATGGACGCAAGCGCCCTGCCCCACGGCCGCGCGGGCCATCCCCGGCGTTGGCGTCGCGGCCGCCGCTGTGTAGGCCCTGCCCCACACCGCGAACGTGCGGCCGCCACGAGCGCCCCGCCCTGCCCCATGGCCGCACGGGCCATCCCCGATGCTGGCATTGCGACCGCCGCTGCGTGCGCCCTGCCCCACGTCACGCACGCGCGTGTCGTCCTCGACACCAGCAGCGTGGGTGCCGCCGCGACTGGCCGGCCCCACCCCCGCGCGGGCGAGCTCCGCCCCGGCCACCACAACGCCGCGCGGGTGAGCCCGCCCCCGGCAACTGCGACAGTGCATAGACTTGCTCTCCCCGGCCGCGTTCTTGAGGAGAAAGAAGGTGTCCGGGTCACTTACAGCTTAGCCCCACCGGACATAGAGAAAGAAGTGAGAGGATAAGGTTGTGAGAGAAGGGTATTTTAGACATTGTGACCGACTGGGCCCACATATCAGGGCTGCCAAACGGTGGAAACCAGACGGAAGGTGGACGGAGTGGCGTGTGGAGCAAAAGAGTTTAGCGTCATCACATTAGAGTATGTTTGAACTTTTAATGACATATAGGTGTGGACCATCTTTTATAATGAGTAAATGCCTCAAAAATAATCGCAGTTAGTGAAAGGATATTTGCTTTTTCTTTGGTGTGCGTGCCTACTATAGGTTCAGATTCGGGTCGGAGAATTATCCATTCATTTTCAACCCCAGTGCAGTATCCATGTCTCAAACATCCCTCTCGCTTTTCTACCTCCTGCCCTTCTATTCCTCTCCTCTCCTCTCCTCTCCTCTCCTGCCACGCAAATGGCAAATGGTAGGAAGTATCACACGGAAGAGATTTCTTCCCATGAATAAGGCACCCGCCACCGCCGTAGCCACCTTGGCACCTAAACAAGCAAGGTGGACGCCATATACGCGCAGCGCACATGGCTGGGTGACCCTGACACCCAAACTTTTCCCTCACCTTGACAACTTGATGATGACTTAATAACTATGGTGACAAGTATACTTCCTCTAGGTCCTAAAAGCATGTCGTTGGAGGGTAAGAGCACAAGGATCCTAAAACAAGTTGTTTTGGAGTCACAGGGTTAGGGGCCGTTTGGAAGTAAGAAACGGTTTCAATTCTCTAGTGAAACCATAGAATCGCTGCCAAACAGTCGAAGACCACAAATGCTTCAATCAGAATCGGTCATAAACGTTTTTCATTTTTGCACTACTTGATAGAATCGACAAAGGCTGGTTTCGCATGTGAATCACTTCCATTTATTTGCCTCCTTCTGTACTAGCAATTATATCATTTTCAGTTACAATCCTTTTTTAGTGCATCAATTAAAAATGGGTTGTATTTAAATAAACATATATTTCAAAAAGATTCTGAACTTTTTGTAGACAAAAAACAACTTAAATACAACCCATTTTTAATTGATGCACTAAAAAAGGATTGTAACTGAAAATGATATAATTGCTAGTACAGAAGGAGGCAAATAAATGGAAGTGATTCACATGCGAAACCAGCCTTTGTCGATTCTATATATATATATATTCTTGTTGATGAGAATTTGGTCTTCTAACCAAACAGTCTTATAAAGTGATTCTGATTCACCACCTGAAACGATTCTAGAATCTAGATCCAAAATATTTTCTATGAGCAAACGGGCTTAATTTGGAAGAAATTGACCCTGCTGCCCAATATCCGCGTGGACAACATTAACGACATGCAAAGGCTCTCTCCGTCTCATGTGCGCATGCAGTTCCAAGAAGCAGGAGCCGCCCAGACACTAAACTACTCGCATGCAGCAACAGGCGCGGCTAGCTTGCTTGTTCCTTAGTTTGCTACCGTACCGCTCGCAAATGGAAAAGGCATAGCACGATGGAAGGAAATTTAACAGCCCGGCTAGTTAGCATGCTCCAAAAAAAAAAATAGCAGCACGTTTTACCAAAAAAAAAAGGAAAAATAAAAGAATGCTGGCCATGCTGCACGTTTTATAAAAATAAAAAAAAGTTGACAAATTTACACTACAAATAGGGTAATGGCCAGAAGTCAAACTCAGCTCAAATGCTTCAAAAGTGATGCCCTTTGCCACTAGGGAGGAGAGGAAGCTTTGATTCAAATTGTAACCAGATCCTATTTAATATGGGTAAAACAGAGAATAGACATCCTAATTAAACACTCCTTGATACGGAGATGATGTCTAAAACGGCATGTTTTTAGGACCTAGAGGGAGTGCAAATTATGAAATGCAACATGCAATACAAATTGATCTTCATGAATGTTCTACTCACCAACGCGAAATAACATATATATACAAGATATAAGTATGCACCTCCTGGACAACCACCTATGGCGAAGATATAAGTATGCACCTCCTGGACCACCACCTATGGACGGCCAGTCGCCATAGGTGGCCAGAGCTCGTCATCGGTGGCCAAGCGCAAGCAGCGCCAGCTAGGGCAAGGCCATGGTCGTCGGCCAGGCAGGCAACAAAAACAAAATATCTAGCGAAGACAATGGCCAAAAAGGCTTAATATTAGGGATGAAAACGGTACAGATATTTTCCAACCGTATTTGAAACCGAATCCGTTTAGAGAGGTTGAGATCTATCCATATCCGAGTCCGGATATCCAACATCCGATACCGTATCCGTATCCGAATACTCAAATTGCATATTTATGATGTCGATATCCAATCGTATCCTATCCAACATAGTTGACACTATCCGTATTCGAATCCGAATCCGGACAAAAATATGAAAACAAATGTAATATCGGTGATATCCGTCCGTATTCGATCCATTTTCATCCCTACTTAATACCTGCGAGTCTTAATGACAATAGCGAGTTAGCGACAGTGGTTGTATCCGATGCATCAACAGGGGAGGAGAAATAGTCTCGTAGGAGGAAAAAGGTGTAAATTCTAGGTTGAGGAGCAAGAAATCTTTGGTCTTGATTCCAGTTTATTTTTAAATCGACTAATACGCTGGGGGTATTTACATGTACATCTTATTCTGCTGGAAATCAGCACATCGATTTCACAGCCATGCGTGGAAATGTGGAAACCGAACCTTTCAACATTCACGGGCTCACTCTTGTATCGGAGCCTGCTTGGTCAAGAGAACTTGTGTATAAGAGCCACGCTTATTCACAAAACTGCGTATTTGGTCATGGTCCTGCACATGATGCGATAAAATTAAAACATAAATTGAATGCAGAGAAGAGGAGCACATTAATGAACCTCTTCTTACCATTATGTTTCCCATCACGGAATTGGGCGTTCTTAGATGACTTGAATGTTTCCAAGAACTCTCTACTCTTCTGCAGCTCCACCTTCTCCCTTGCCTTGTCCCACTTGTGCTCTGAAGCTAAAATTTCAATGATTCGGGGCAATGCTCTACCAGCAGCATCTGTGTCAAGGAAAGCAAGCCGGCATCTCCTTGCAACAAAGTCCACAGCAGATTCACAGTATTCATAACGAGCACAGTATGCTACTTCAGCTTCCAAAAATGGGTATCCATGAGCAAGGCTCTTTCCCAAGCCTTCGTTCTAAAATTATTTAAGAAGTACAAATATTATGAATGGCCAAAAAATAGGTACCACATTTTTCAGACAAACAAATTAGCCATGGGTTTCAGTTCCATATTGATCATCCATTGAACGGAAAAAATGGGGAGATTCATGAATGCAATAATCTGAGTTGTCACACAACATGAAAACATGCCATGAATGTGTAGTTTTAATCCATATAGATAATTTACATAAATACCTTTCTTTCAAAAATTTACATAAATACCTTAAATAAAAGTATTAATGCTGACTAGTTTGCGATAGCCAGGGCCTAAGCAATCTTCAATAGTACTAGAGAAATAATACAAGGGAATCATGTAGACACTCATGTCAAAAAGAACCTAGCACTATTAATGTGTACATCATTGATACAGTTCTATTGAAACATGGAATTAGATTTATAAGTTTTGGCACATGCACACACAGGTGACACGGCACTTAGGTTGATGACCCAACTTCTCCTAAACAAAGAAAGCTGGCTGTCAGGAATTCAGGATGCAAATCACATTGCTTGACTCCATTTTAGTGGAAATTTTTCAAGACATCAGAATGCATACAATAGGAATCTTGCAAGGTTTTCAAAAATACAGAAATGATAACAGAAAGGCGACAACAAATAAACTAGAAAACACCCCACTGCTGGGGATCTGAAGGTTACCTTGTCACCTGTGACCTTTTCACACAAACATTTATGCATATCTATGCAAAAAAGAAACAGAGCAACTATGCGATCCCACCACTGAACACATATATCTTGATCCAAAAATCTGGCAATTGATTTTGAAATGGTACAACATGATGGGTTCTTATCCTATAAACTATATTTACAAACATTATTGTTCGCTTTGGTGAACAACTTTTCTTCCAAAGGCCAAAACTGACTCAAATTTGACATGTTATTCCATCCTCAAGATGTTACAAAATTCATGGCTTGCTAATTATATATTCAATTATAAATAATCCATTAACTCACGGAAGAAAATAAGTTTTTGGTTTCAAAAGAAACTACAAATAAACTGCAGTGCATCATTATTCCAATCAGTCATGCTTAATAAGCTTACGCAGACCACTGGTTCTTAAGGTGGTAACACGAGGCGTGGCAAGCCAGCCTCTTTCAATCACCTAGTCGATACCAAGGCACTTATAAGACGAGGCAAGACAACGCCATACCAATATAAGAAACTGCAAAAAAGCAGCATGGAGGAGGAACAGGGAACATAAAAAAGGAGTAAGAAGGGGACTGGTGCAGCCCCTATACCCCGTCCCCTAGCATAATCTACCACTCCCTTTCTCCCTCCCTCCCCTCCCTCTATTTCTCTCATTGCCTCTCGCTTGCCACTCGTTTGCCAGATCAGTGCTCCCGCCTGCAACCTTCCCCTCCCTCTCCCCTCCCCATCTTGGTGCCTCTTGCTTCCTGCTCATTCACCAGATGTGCTACTACCGCCCGCAACTTCTCCCTGTTCCTTCCCTTACCTAACTGCTCTGTTCCCTCAAACCGACCGCTGCTGACACCCCTTTCCAGATTGACTGCCACAGCTGACCAAAGCAAGTTCTGTGGCTCAGAGCCAGCGAGTATGGCAGTGGCTGCAGGTTGTTGGCCTGCTGACCAGCTCCTCTCCTGTTCATCTCTTCTCTCTCCCTCTCTTTTGCTGAACTTTTTGTCACGGTAACTGGGATGCCCAGAGTCCCAGCACACCTCATTGCATAGGTGGCGCCTTGAAAACCACGCATATAACATTTTACTCCCCCAACAAATGCAAAGACAAATTGAAGCAAGATCTTTATTTTTCTTTTCCATCGTACTAGAACAGAGTTCACATAAATAGCGCTACCGGAAGGAGAACACACCTGGGCAATAGTAGCCACTTGTTCAGCCAAAGTTCCATATGCATGTGACAAATGTTTCGATACAGCACTGTCCATTGCACCTGGAATAACCTTGCCACCATATGTCTTTTTCATTCGCTTATAATTCTGAGCAAGAACTGTAAAAGAAGCAGGATCCCATCCATATCCACCAACAATATGCAAATTATCGGTCACACAACCATTAGCTGGTTTCAAATTCCCAGACCTGACTGCTGCATTTACAGCATCTTCAGCCATACTGAACAAACAAGCTCATTAGAATTCAACAATGGAATAACTTGTAGTGCACCACAGAGGATCTTTTGTGGAAGGGGCTAAGGGTAAATATATCCTAATAGCAAAAGACAACCCATGTGGTTTTGCCTTAAGCAGAGCTGACAGTCAAACTAAAATGAAGTACTGCCAGTAAATTACATGACACTCTGATTGTAATATATATTATATATGCTATGCTACTTCAAAGTGAGATTTGGTGGCAGCGTCTGCATAGTTCACTCGTGTTTCCCCATTGTCTTTCAACAATCACCACTCTAAAGTAACCCAAAAAATGGAGGGAAACAAGTAATTCTTAGCAAAATTCTAATATTGTATCAGCTAATCCCCGCTTGCCAAATCTTTCTCATTGACTCATCATCATCATCCCTTTATTTTCTCACGATTTCCTGCAGCCATGAGCGGATGGGACTGTTCCACACCAGCAAACCCCTCCCAAGGCACCCAGATCATGAGTTAAATAAGGTGCAATTTATGCTAGGCACAATGCAGATGAACAAAACAGTGGAGGTGCAATACAAGCAGGGCAGAGTTTGGCTAGGCACCATGGAAATGGCAGAGACTAATATAGGCATTGCCCGCGAGCATATGATAGCTAGATGGTAATTTATTTTCTTATTCAGGCAATCCCAAGAAGGGCAGTCAAAGCTCGGACTGTTGTTCAGTCACTCCAAAGTAGGAATTGGGTGTGTGATATCAAAGGGGCCCTAACAGTTCAGGTAGTGGTGGAGTACCTGCTGGTATGGGACTTGGTGGATAGCCTAATTCTACACTCAGGTGTCCCTGATCAGCATCGTTGGAAGCTAACCCAATCCAGGGTCTACAGCAGCAAGTCAGCTTACGCCGCATTCTTCGTTGGAACCATCAAGTTCACCCCTTGGAGGAGAATCTGGAAGAGTTGGGCCCCTTTGCACTGCAAATACTTCTTGTGGTTGGCTTTCAACAACAGATGTTGGACTGCAGACCAGCTAGCCAAGCGGGGATTGCCTCATCCAACTGCCTGCCCGTTCTGTGACCAAGCTGAGGAAACAATCCAGCATTTGCTAGACCCATGTGTTTTCTCTCGGCAGGTTTGGTTTTTCTGTTTACAATGACTAAATCTGGCTGTTGTAGCACCTGTGTTAGGGACAAGTTTCTCTAGCTGGTGGAGTGTGATCAGAGGGGTGCCAAAGGAGACACGGAAAGGGCTAAACTCCCTTATCATTCTTGTGGCTTGGGAGATTTGGAAGCATCAAAACTCATGTGTGCTTGAAGGATTGCAGTCAAACCTTCAGGCTCTCCTGCAAACAGTGGTTGTTGAGAGCACCATATGGTGCTGGGCTGGTGCTTCCAAGCTCCAGGCCCTCCTCGCTGGGTCACCAGCTTCATAGTTCTCTAGTTTTCCGGGTGGTCCTTGGTCAGGGCTTTTCTATTTTTTTGTGGTCTTTTCCTCTGGGGGGTCGTTTGGTTGTGGATGTGCGTTCTTGTTCGGGTTCAGCTTTTTGCCTAACTCTTTGTACTTGTGTTTTTTCTACCTTAATGAAATGACACGCAGCTCTCCAGCGTTGTTCGGGAGAAAAAAAAAATATTTTCTTACAAAAAAACATGAAGCAGCCTTGTTTCTGCTAGATAGTCAGGCTCTACTCATTTTCATAAATCATAATTTCCATCTGCATATGACAATGCAGTCATCATAATTGTAGCTGTAGGCATATCTTAACTTTTTGACATGTCTAGATTGGTAGTTGGCTGGGTTAGGGAGTGATAGAGGCAGAGATATGCTGCACTTGCCCTCAAGAAGAGGTTCTGAGTTCTTACGTTCATTATTTTTGCTTGATTACAATCAATTTGTCAAACTCTATAAGTAGAGATGGTGCTAACAAACTTGCTACTTATCCTCTCACAACTAATCTGAAACAAACTCTAACAACTTAACTAGCCACTTGTGAATGCCAGTTCCTTCTTGTTGGAATATACCCATCAGCTTAAGCTTTTCGGTTCAACTGGTCGGTGCATGCAACTTAATATGGTATCAAAGCTAGAGGTCTCGAGTTTGAATCCTGGTTAGCGCAATTAATTAAAATAATTGTTGCCTGCTCCTATTCCACGTCTGAGGCCTGAGGGAGCCTCCACGTGAGGGGGAGTGTTGGAATATAAGTGAATTGCCCACCTCTCCCCATCAGCTTAAGCTTTTGGGTTGAACTGGTCGGCGCATGGAACTTAATACTTCTAGTGGCACACATACGTTTCTCGCCTACAAATGTGTCCACAACACTTTTCGTTAAAAAAAATAGATAGGCCCAATAAGTAAATTGGCAATGCTGAATGCTTGACCAAGTCAAGCCAGTTTCATCCTATCAATTCCACCAATAAATATAAATTATAGTAGCAATTATGTAGGCCTTACCTCCTATAGGTTGTCCATTTTCCACCAGTAATTGTTATTAGCCCGGGGTAGTCTTCAAATACAACATGATCTCGAGAAATACTCTCAGTATTCTTTGCTGATGGATCCATAGCCAAAGGACGTATACCACTCCAGGCAGAAAGAACATCTGAACGCCTTACCTGATGAATGAAGACATTAAAGTTATATTTGTACAGTCAATATTTCTCCATTTGTGTTGGAAAATATGATTCTAATTACAGTCTCACAAAGTACTTTTTAGTATGAAACTAAAAAGAATACACAGTAGATTATGGACGCACTTCAAATGGAGGTTAAAAGTAGATCATCACTATAAAAGAAGATTTAAACTATGTAACCATTTGATCCCATTGGATTCCAAAGAGGCTAACCAGTCCTTATACAGCATGTTGACATACATGGTTAGTAATTAGCAACAGCCTTTTTTTCTCAAACAGTACAGCAACAAAGGGATCATTAAATGCTTTTTCTTCCTCTAAAAAATGGTTCATTAAACAGAATACTAAGTAGCTGTGGAGGTTGATATAGAATGTAGGATTTCATAACATGTAGATTGCTAAATTAACTTCCCTTCTAGAAGCATCCGATAGAAGAGCTCTTTAGTAATCTAACATGTGGAGACAGAGCAAGGTAGAGCATACTAGCATAGTGATGCAGCATCCTCATAATACTTAAAGTGGACTGCCACCCACATTCATGCAGTAAACTCAACAAACTAAGATGTGTTTTGGCTTCATAAAGCACAAAACTGAAACGAGTTTAAACTAGCAACTAAAATGTTCCTCCATCTCCAGTTTTGCAAACAAATACAAGATGAAAATATGTGAAACAACACTACAATAACAAAAGAACTTTACAACATTACTTTAGCATGTAAAGAAAAGGATAGCATATATGCAAACACACCTGAACATTAAGATAGTCAGAGATTGCATCCAATATGAACTGTATTTCATCCTCATGTGGTTCAGGAAGCATTGTTACTGCTGTGCTAGAATCAGTTGTTCCCGCAACGGTCCTTCCTAACCATGGTAACATAAATACAACTCTGCCATCCTTGGTTTTAAGGACAATTAGCCCCATCCCTTCAGGGGAGTAGTAATCAGGAAGTACAATGTGCACTCCACTACTAGGACAGATCATAGGTGCTACGTTACTGTTAGCCATCTTCCTCACAGAGTCACAGAATGGTCCAGCTGCATTAACAATCACCTTTGCAAAGGTTTCAAACTCCTTACCTGACACATATTTGCAAGCATTAGGTGAAAATTCAGGTAATCTTTGCTGGAATTTCGTTGCTTATGGTAATGAAATTCAGGTTTCCCATCATGGAAAAAAAACGACACATTTGCAAGCATTAAGTGACCACACAAGGATTATTTTACAGTTACATAAGCAGCAATACTCTAGACAGTTACATAAGTGACGACACATTTGCAAGCATTATGTTGCGTTGGATTTGCGGTCATACAAGAAGGGATCGAGTTCGGAACGATGATATACGTGATAGATTAGGGGTAGCACCAATTGAAGAAAAGTTTGTCCAACACCGGTTGAGATGGTTTGGACATGTCCAACGGAGACCTTCTGAGGCACCGGTGCGTAGTGGAATCCTAAGCCAGGATAATAACGTGAAGCGAGGTAGAGGAAGACCGAAGTTGACTTGGGTAGAGGCAATAAAAGGAGACTTGAAAGGATGGAATATACCCAAAGACTTAACCTTAGATAGGAGTGCTTGGAAGACAGCTATTCACATGCCTGAACCTTGATTGCTTCTACTTGGTTTCAACTCTAGCCTACCCAACTTGTTTGGGACTTGGCTTTGTTGTTGTTGTTGTTGTATAAGCAGCAATACTCTAGACAGTGCTGCATTATTAAAACACCAAGTGGATGACACAATCAATTTCACATATGTGCTTAACATGTGGCAACCAACAAAACAGAATCATATGCCAAAATATGTAGTATGGCTAAAATACTCGTCAAGTTGGCAATCCACAATTTCACACAGAATGTGCAATGACATGTTGCTATAGTAAAAAATGAGAAGGTTTATTTCAAGCACAACTTTTCCCCTGGTTTCAATGTTTCGTTTTGGTTCTTCGTCTCCAAAACCAGATCCAACTCTCAAAACAAGTTCAAATTACATCCAAGACATTTTTTTCTCCTTTTGGGTGGTTTTGGGTGACACGACAGCCACATCAATCCTTAACTCCTTTTGCCATGTAGCAGCCATCATCCACAGATATAAATGATTACCGTCAAGATGTTAGCATCTTGCAGAATTATCTTCCAACTAAATGAAAAGCGCAAAATATATAGAAGTGTGAAATACACATCCATACTTGTTTAATAAAAACAACATATTTTTGAGGGAAAAAATATCAGCATCTTAATTTTTCAGAACATATTGTATTCTTAAAAAAATTGACCTGCGGGGGGTAGGACAGCCCCTGGGCATTGCATTAAGAAGACCTTCTCATGCAGGTCGAGAAAGCCCCCGACCTCCGCCCCACCCATACACAGTGGCAACATAGCCCATGTGAGAACAACCATGACCAGGGGGCATTGCATTAAGAAGAAGACCTTCTCATGCAGGTCGAGAAAGCCCCTGACCTCCGCCCCACCCATACACAGTGGCAACATAGCCCATGTGAGAACAACCATGACCAGGGGCGGGCCTTAGACATGTGCTTTGGCATGGGACAGGGGATTTTTTTTAACCGCAGCATGAAATTTGCTCAGAGTCGAACCCAGGAACTAAGGAGCTACTATAGCCACCTAACCAACTCAGCTAGAGACCCGTTCGCACATATTGTATTCTTGTTAGAGTTAGCAACTGGCAATAGATTAAGGATGTAGGACTGTTTATGTTTAATGATTTGAGGCACCTAACAATGAACTGAATAGTAAATTAGGCTAATGGATCTTGGAAAGCCAGCATCTAATCTAAAAGCTTAAAACAAAGATAAGCAGAAGAGCAAGATCAATAGACGAACGGAGTTTTCGTCTGAAGTTTCCATTCCCGGAAGGAGGTGGATTATTATCCACAGTTTCAATTGTTTACCTAAAAAAAATTCCTTACGATAGAAAGCACAAAGTGATTCTTTGTTTCAAATTTCTGTTAAATATTAATAATGCTAACATCAACAAAGAAAGAAATTAACTAAAGCAATAATTCATTTCAAAAGAAAATGCATTACTTTTAAACATGATACTTAAAGTAACTTCATATAGACATCTTAAGGTGCAAGAATTTCTTCAGAGATCAGAACTATGTATTGTTAAAATAGTAACCCAACATTTACTTTCAAAAAAAATAGTAACACAACATGTAATTTAAGTTTTCGTAAATTATGTACAACAGATTTGTCAGCTAACTCCTCCTAAAACAGTTGGAGAAAGCTACTAAACTGGTCATTTAATAACCTTAAGTCAAACTCTATAAGAATAAAAACTCAACAGTGCTATATGATGGTAAAAAACATTAAGTGACCAAGCCAGAAGTTTCACAGCTCTAAAGTTTGTTCTTAAATTAAATGCCTCCATCCAGAACTCAGAATGAATAGCACAAATACTCAACCAAAATCAAATTCTGAACAAGAACAGAAACTGCAGAAGCATTCAGAAATACCAATATATAAACAATGGCATTAGAAACTAGAAAGACTGTTTGTATTCATCAGTTAAGTATGGAGGAAAGATACACATAACTATCAAAGAAAACAGATAACTTGAACCACTCTCTAAGATGGTTATTTCATATAGCGAGTAGAGATAGTACATACTTTATTCTACCTGATAGTGTGTCACGAATGCGTGCACCAATGATTCTCTCTCCTGAACCGTCCTTAATGAGGGAGACCACTTCAGCATAATTGAGAACAGCTGCACCAACAACTGCAGCAGTGCATGCCAACCCCACATTCAGCCGAGAGTCATTCATTTGACCATCATAGTACACAACTGTTCCTCTTAGGCTACGATCGTGGACATTTTTTGCAAGGGTTGGGAAAAGCTCAACTGATTCATCTACAGAATAATATCGTGACAAATGTAGTAGCCTTCTTCCAGCAACAAGATCATAAAACTTCAAACCAAACCAGTAGTATACAACCTCAAACCAGTTAAAGCAAGGAGTCATGCATGGCAAAGCATGGCACAAATGGGGAGCATTCTCAATAACCTGCTTGCGTTCCTTAAGTGCATGAAAAACAAGTTTCAGCTGCCCGTAATCAAGATTGAACACTGCCTTCTCCAAGTAGCGCACACCTGTACAAATTGAATGCAATATAATAAGGGACAACGATAAATTAAGTTTTCAATCCCAAAAAGGCACAAAAAACTGGAGCAGGTATTTCTTGTTCGTAATTAAGCCTTTTCTGTGTCACAAAGTATTTTTTTTAAATTACAAAAGTTTTACCCAATCTTTATAATAATATGTTTATCCATGCATTTGTTTCAAGCTAGCCATCTATCTGCAAATGATGTTACTATGGCAGAAAGCTGAATAAATTTATTGCATCAGTATTCAGTAAGAGGGAACACAAGAAGAGGGAACACAAAAGCAAGACATTTTCACAGCAACAGGGAGAAGATTAACCTTATATTTTCGTTGGGTCAAAGTTAACAGCAAATTAGACATAGTTGGCATGGTATATCAAGTGAAAAACCAACTAATTTTAGGAACCTTGGAAAAGGTTTTGGATTGACCATCAAATCGACACGAAAAGGTCCCAACAAAGTTGAGTAATAAGAACCTTAGTGTGGGGGTATGGCCCCCGGATACCCACGGCAGACCACATGGACTGCGCCCCCAGGGGTGGCCCAGCCCACAAGATCAAGGCGTGCACGGCGCTGCTCGGCATGCACCGCAAGACATTGTATAGTACCAAATAGGATACTTACCTTGTAACCCTGCTCCTCCAGACTATATAAGGAGAGGCAGGGGACCCCTAGCGGACACGATCCATCAAGATCTATCTACTACGTCTTAATACAATACACCAAAGACACACGACGTAGGGTATTACGTCGATCAGACGGCCCAAACCTGTCTAAATCGCTGTCCCTGCGCCTTGTGTCACCATCCGCTTCCTGATTACGCGCATCCCCACCGACAAATCTACCATCACGGGATACCCCTCGGTGGACTGCCGACGATATTCTGTCGACAGTTGGCGTGCCAGGTAGGGGTATGCGCTTGATCCATGGCGAGTCAGATGGACCTCAAATCAACAGCTCGTTCTCGTCATCAATCTCGTGGAGATCCATGCCGGACCACGACGACGATTCATCGCTGGCTACACCAACCCTCGCGACAGCAGATCTGATCTCGGAACCACCTCTGAGGTCGTCTTCACCGACAACTCACCACCTGCCAGGTGCTCACCGTCAACGCCGACCAGATAACGCCATACGTCGCCGACCAGACGCTCCATCTAAAGCTAAGTCACGCTTTAATATTCTTCTAAATATTCTCCAATCTCCGTATATCGCCATAATATTTCTCCAAACTGTTTTCTCCATATTTGCTCTCCAAACGATTTTCCGAACCCTCGAACAGTCACGTTGATGCTCGGACGCCTCCAGAGACGGTCCTGTCTCCGGCTCCTCCCTACACGTGCTACGGGCTCCGCGCTTTGCGTTATGGGTGGTCGGCAGCGGTTCCTTGGTGACGCCTGTTCCTCCTACACATGCACGGGCTCCGCGCTCGACGTTATGGGCTATGGGTTAGCTAAGGCTAGAGACTCAGCTACACACTAACTGGTCGGGCGGTTTATATTAAATATAAATACATCTTCGCTCCAACTGATCGTCGATCTACATACGCTATTTTTTTCCTCCGAAGTTCATATATTTTTACATCATGTACTACCCGTTCTACATGTTTGTATTGCAGGGTCATCGTCCAGGTGATCAGACCACCTGGTGCTCGGACTTCTCCACCGATCAACTGGTCGGACTGCTTGGTTCATCGACTTCGTCGTCATCCAGTTGATCAGATTGTTCGCCGGTCGCTTCTACTCAATGCTCACTTCGCCACTGACCAGTTGACCAGACTGTTCGCCGCTCGTGCTTCATCGCCAGCTACGCCGGTTACTCAGCGCTCGGATTCTTTGTGCTCGAGGACTAAGTGGGCACAATTCACCGCACGAACGTCGCCAGCTACGCCGGGGATTCCTTGGTGCTCGAACATCACCGCCTATGCCGGGGACTCCTCGGTGCTCGGTCATCGCCAGCGACGCCGGGAACTCCTCGCTCCTCGGTGCTCGGACATCGCCAGCGACGCCGGGGACTCCTCGATGCTCGGTCATCGCCAGCGACGTCGGGCACTCCTCGCTCCTCAGTGCTCGGACATCGCCAGCGATGCCGGAGACTCATCGCTCCTCGGTGCTCGGACATCGCCGTCTACGCCGGGGATTCCTCACTCCTTGGTGCTCGGTCATCGCCAGCGACGCCGGGGACTCCTCGCTCCTCGATGCTCGGGCATCACCAGCGACGCCGGGGACTGTTAGTCGCTGAATTCTCACTCTTGGAAGTAGCAGAATTCTTACTCTCATCGAGATAGGATGACACTAGGAGTTGGGACAATTTTCTGGTTTATTTCTCAATGCCATACCAACCTGAGGGGTTGGGGATACATATTTATAGGCTGCTAGTCAGCCAAGCATATGCCAAGATGCTAGTCTAAGATGATGTCCTAGATGTTGTCCTATGCTGTCCTAAAAATACAAAGACCACAACAGCCCCACAAAGACCACAGCAGCCAGACTTATCCATCATTCTCCCCCTAAGTCTTGTGCGTCGTCTTGTGGGAAAGTTGAACCATCCCGGTCCTGGAGCAGAGCTCAAGGAACTTGATCCTCCCAAGAGGCTTGGTGAGCAGATCCGCAAGCTGGTCCTTGGTGTTGATGTAGCTCGCCTTGATGCTCCCTTCCTCAAGACAGCCTCGGATAAAGTGGTACCTCACCCGGATGTGCTTGCTGCGTTCATGGAAGACGGGGTTCTTTGCCAGAGCCAAAGCGGACTTGCTGTCCACCCTAAGCTCCACCGCTCTAGTGTCTCTGCCGAGGAGATCACCAAGCAGTCGAGCGAGCCAGAGCGCCTGAGTCGAAGCGGTGGAGGCCGCTATGTACTCGGCCTCGTAGCTGGACAGGGCCACCACCTGCTGTTTGACCGACTGCCAGCTAATGAGGCACTTGCCGAGGAAGAAGAGGACACCGCTCGTGCTCTTGCTGGTGTCGATGTCGCCAGCGTGGTCGCTGTCGCTGTACCCGACGAAGTGTGCCGCCCCAGGGCACCTAGGGTAGTAGAGGCCGTAGTCGAGAGTCCCCACAACGTAGCGGATGATCCTCTTCACAGCCTGCTGGTGCTCCGTTGTCGGTCGCTGCATGAACCGACTAACGTAGCCGACGGAGAATGCCAGGTCCGGCCATGTGTGGGCGAGGTAGCGAAGGCCCCCCACAAGACGCCGGTACTGCGTAGCGTCCACCTCCTCCGTCGTGCTGTCACGGCTCAGCTTCAGCCTCTCCTCCATCGGAGTGAGAGCTGGGTTGCAGTCGGTGAGCCCAGCTAACTCAACGACGCGCTTGGCGTAGGCGGTCTGTCGAAGCGTGATCCCGGAGTCATCCTGGTGCACCTCGATTCCCAGGTAGAAGAAGAGAGGCCCCAGGTCACTCATCTGGAAGGTGGCCTTCATCTCTTCCTTGAATGCCGCCACCTCCGCATCCTTGGTGCCGGTGATCACCAAGTCGTCGACGTAGACACCCACCAGCAGAGCATTACCTCCACTGCCCCGTCGGTAGATGGCCGCCTCGTGCGGGCTTTGCTCGAAGCCCATCCCCTTTAGCGTGGAATCCAACTTGGCATTCCACGCCCTCAGTGCATGCCGCAAGCCATAGAGGGCCTTGCGCAGGCGGAGCACCTTGTCCTCCTTGCCGGGGATCGCAAATCCCGGCAGCTGGTGCACGTAGACCTCCTACTTCAAGTCGCCGTTAAGGAACGCCGACTTGACGTCCATGTGATGAACACGCCAGCCCTCCTGGACAGCTAGCGCAAGGAGGAGTCGCACGGACTCCATCCGTGCCACGGGAGCAAAGGCGTCGTCGAAGTCGACCCCCTCCTGCTGCACGAAACCTCGTGCCACCAAGCGAGCCATGTGCTTGACGATGGCACCGGCTTCATCCCTCTTCAGCTTATACACCCACTTAAGGGTGATCGCGCGGTGACCACGAGGAAGGTCAGCAAGCTCCCAGGTGCGGTTCTTCTCAACCGCATCCATCTCCAACTGCATCGCGGCGCGCCATGCCGCGTCTCTCGGCCTCTGCAAACGACCGAGGCTCGCCGTCGTCACACGCAAGGTGCAACTGCGCCTCCAGGTCGTGAGGCACCGGTCCCGGCACCGGCTGGTCGTCGAGAAGGTTCTCCATCGTACGGTACCGCAACGGCTCGCCGTCGTGGTACGCGTCGACGCGCTCCTCGTCGTGAGAGAGCGGAGTAGCGAGCTCAACCGGGCCGTGCTCGACACGAGCTGGTGGTGGAGTAGACGTGCCCGGAGTGGTGCCTGTCAGTGCTGGAGTGCGTGGCGTTGCCGGCTGTGGTGGAGCCGACGAAGGACTCATCGCAGCCGAGGTCCTAGCTGGAGAGCGTGGTGCTATCGGAGTAGCAGGCGCCGGGGTCGGTGGAGGCTCGGGGACTGGGGTAGACACGCTCGCCGAAGAAGAGCCGCCTACTCCCCCAGCTCCCTCGAAGTGGACGTACTCGACAGTGAAGTCGTCGTACGTCGGAGCCGAGCCGTCGTCCACCGCCTTGTCCCACGCCCATCCTCGCCCTTCGTCGAACACAATGTCGCGCGCCGTGAGCACACGCTGTGTCTTCGGGTCGAGGATGCGGTAGGCCTTCGAGCCCTCCGCGTAGCCGATGAACACTCCCGGAGTGCTCCTGTCGTCGAGCTTGCTGATGTGGCCAAGCTCCTTAGCGTACGCGAGGCAGCCGAAGACCCGCAAGTGGGAGACTGCCGGCTTGCGCCCATGCCAAGCCTCGTACGGCGTCCTGCCGTCGAGCGCCTTGGTAGGCGAGCGATTGAGGATGTAGACGGCCGTCACCACCGCCTCTCCCCAGAAGACAGCCGGCATCCCCCTCTGCTTGAGGAGGGCCCGAGCCATCCCCACAACCGTCTGGTTGCGCCGCTCGACGACGTCGTTCTGTTGCGGGCTGTACGGCGCGGAGTAGTGGCGTTGAATGCCCTCGTCAGCGCAGTACGACGCGAATTCAGCCGCCGTGAATTCGCCGCCGTTGTCGGTGCGCAGCACGCGCAGCTTGCGGCCGCACTCCGCCTCCGCAGCAGCCTGCGCGCGCCTGATGGCGTCCGCAGCTTCTCCCTTGTTGCCGAGGACCATCACCCACATGTAACGGGAGAGGTCGTCGATGAGCAGCAAGAAGTAGCGTCGTCCTCCCGATGTGGCCGGTGTCACCGGGCCACACAAGTCCCCGTGCACAAGCTCGAGCCTCTCCTTGGCTCGAAAGCTAGCCCGTTGTGGAAAGGGGAGTCGCCTCTGCTTCATCAACACGCAGACGTCGCAGAGCTGCTCCACATGGTCGAGGCACGGCAGGCCTCGCACCATCTCCGTGGCATTGAGCCGCTTCAGGGCCTCAAAGTGAAGGTGCCCGAAACGCTCATGCCACTACCACGCCTCGTCGTCCCGACGAGCAGCGAGACAGAGGGGTTGTGCCACCTGCACGTTAAGGACGTAGAGTCGATTTGCGCTTCTGGATACCTTGGCAAGAAGGCGACGACGACGATCCCAAATCCTCATGACTCCGTCCTCAACCACCACGCGCGAACCGTTCTTATCCAGCTGTCCCAAGCTGATGATGGAGTTCCTCAACGCGGGGATGTAGTAGACTCCGGTGAGCAGCCTGTGCTCACCAGACACGGTGGTGAAGATGACGGAGCCGACGCCCTTGATCTCCACGCCGGAGGCATCCCCAAACTTGACGGAGCCTCGGACGCTAGAGTCAAGCTCGATGAAGAACTCCCGTCGACCGGTCATGTGATTGGTGGTGCCGGTGTCGAGGCACCACCCGTCAGTCTTGTCGTTGCCGGAGCTATCGTCGAGGAGGGCGTGTGCTTTTGGCTCGTCGAGGTGGAGGAGAGCCGCTGCGGCCGGTGCCGCTGGAGGTAGCTCAATGCCTGCATGTGCCATGAACAGAGCCGGCTCCTAATCCTCCGCCTGTGCGATGTGGGCCTGGCCGCGTCGTGGCTGTCAGCAGTCCTTGGCCCAATGGCCGAGCTGGCCGCAGTTGCGGCAGGCGTCGTCTCGTGCCGGCTTGTGCCTGCTGGCGGCGCCGCCCTGGGCGCCTCCGCGGGCATCACCCTCATCACCCTCGGCACGTCCTCGCGCCCCAGCCTGGGCGTCTCTGCGCGCCTTGCGTGGCTTGCCACGCTTGCGGCCGCCTATCGCGGAAGAAGGCTCCCCCTTCTTCCGGTCACCTTGACTGGCAAGCCACTGCTCCCGAGTGAGAAGGAGCTTCCCGCCAGTGATGATGGGCCCCGAGAGAGACTGTGGCTCATCGCTGTCGACGACCTTGAGGCGACCTATCGCCTCCTCGATCGACATCGTGGAAAGATCCAGCAGGGACTCGATCGAGCGAGCCATCTGCTTGTACTTCTCGGGGACGCAGCGAAAGAGCTTTAAGACAGCTCTCTCCTCGCCGTAGGTGTCATCGCCGAACTGCACCATCTTCTGCAACAGAGTGTTGAGACGGAGAGCAAAGTCATCAACGTCCTCACCTGGCTTGAAGGCCAGGTTCTCCCACTCCTTGCGAAGTGCCTGCAGTGTGGATTTGCGGGCGCGGTCGCTGCCGATGTGTGCCGCAGCGATGGCGTCCCAAGCCTCCTTGGCAGTCCGCTTGTTGGTAAGCGAGAACTGCATCTCGGGCGGAACTGCAGCGATGCGGGCATCCAGCGCCCGTCGATCTAGGTCGTAGTCGACGTCGCCGTACCAGACTGCCTCCCACATGTGCCGCACCTGAAGCTTTACCCTCATCACCGCAGCCCACTCGACGTAGTTGGTCTTGGTGAGGGTAGGCCACCCACCGCCGGGACCGACGTCCCTGACAACAGCCTGGAGCCCATGGTAACCACGGTACCGATCCGGGGAGAGAGAGCCACGCTGCCTGTGAAGGCCGCGCTCTCCATCGACCCGTCGGTACCGGTCCTAGAAGAGAGAGTCACGCTGCTTGTGAAGGCCGCGCTCTCCATCGACCCGTCCGCCACCGTTGCCGTGCGCGCCTCCTCCAGGAGCGCCACCGTCGTGCGCGCCTCCTCCAGGAGCGCCGCCGACACGTCCGCGCCTGTCTGGGCTGCCGCCGCGCTCGTGGGCGTGCACGGCTGCCCCAGGGGCGCCACCGCCGTGCGCGCCTCCTCCAGGAGCGCCACCAGCGCGTCCGCGCCTGTCTGGGCTGCCGCCACACTCGTGGGCGTGCACGGCTGCCCACTGCGCCGCCCGCGCTCGCGCTGCCTCCCTCTCTAGCAGCTCGAGGTCCGCGTCGGCGGTGTCGTCAGAGGAAATGGAGCTGCCAATGCTGCCGCACAAAGCCTCGACCTCCGCTGCCGCCGCACGCGCTGCATTCGCCGCCTCCGCTCTGGCTACTGCCAGCTCCGCCGCTGCCAGCCTCGACGCCCTTGCTGCCGCCGCAGCGGTCTCTGCCGCCGCTCGCTCGCGTTCCTCTGCCGCGGCAAGTTCGGCCTCCTGCCGACGCCGCGTGCTCGAGGCGACCGAGCGCTGAGACTGCCCTGCGGACATGACGCGCTACCGGGGGCTGCTGCGTGGGGAGAGGGCTGCTTTAGACGAGCTGCGCGGGGGAGGAGTGAGTAGGAGCGGCCGGAGCTGCTGCTCGCAGCTGGGGCTGTTGTGTGGCTGGGAGAGGAGATGAGCAGAAGATGCTCAGGCTACAGGATAGTACGGCTTTAATACCACTTGTTAGTCGCTGAATTCTCACTCTTGGAAGTAGCAGAATTCTTACTCTCATCGAGAGATGATGACACTAGCAGTTGGGACAATTTTCTGGTTTATTTCTCAATGCCATACAAACCCGAGGGGTTGGGGATACATATTTATAGGCTGCTAGCTAGCCAAGCAAATGCCAAGATGCTTGTCTAAGATCCTAGTCTAGATGCTAAGATGCTGTCCTCTAGATGCTAGTCAAATAGCAGAATTCTTACTCTCATCAAGAGAGGATGACACTAGGAGTTGGGACAATTTTCTGGTTTATTTCTCAATGCCATACAAACCCGAGGGGTTGGGGATACATATTTATAGGCTGCTAGCCAGCCAAGCAAATGCCAAGATGCTTGTCTAAGATCCTAGTCTAGATGCTGTCCTCTAGATGCTAGTCTAAAATATTGTCCTAGATGTTGTCCTCTAGTCTAAGATGTTGTCCTAAAACACAAAGACCACAACAGCCCCACAAAGACCACAGCAGCCAGACTTATCCATCAGGGACTCCTCGTTCCTCGGTGCTCGAGAATCGCCAGCGACGCCGGGGACTCCTCGGTGCTCGGTCATCGCTAGCGATGCCGGGGACTCCCCGCTCCTCGGTGCTCGGTCATCGCCTGCGACGCCGAGGACTCCTCGCTCCTCGGTGCTCGGTCATCGCCAACGACGCCGGGGACTCCTCGCTCCTCGGTGCTCGGTCATCGCCAGCGACGCCGGGGACTCCTCGCTCCTCGGTGCTCGGTCATCGCCAACGACGCCGGGGACTCCTCGCTCCTTGGTGCTCGGACATCGCCAGCGACGTCGGGGACTCCTCGCTCCTCGGTGCTCGGTCATCGCCAGCGACGCCGGGGACTCCTCGCTCCTCGGTGCTCGGTCATCGCCAGCGACGCCGGAGACTCCTCGCTCCTCGGTGCTCGGACATCGCCGCCTACGCCGAGGACTCCTCGTTCCTCGGTGCTCGGACACGCCAGTGACGCCGGGGACTCCTCGCTCCTCGGTGCTCGGTCATCGCTAGCGACGCCGGGGACTCCTCGCTCCTCGGCGCTCGGTCATCCCAGTGACGTCGGGGACTCCTCACTCCTCGGTGCTCAGTCATCGCCAGCGACACCGGGAACTCCTCGCTCCTTGCTGCTCGAACATCGCCGCCTACGCGGGGGACTCCTCGGTGCTCGGTCATCGCTAGCAACGCCGGGGACTCCTCGCTCTTCGGTGCTCGGACATCGCCAACGACGCCGAGAACTCCTGGCTCCTCGGTGCTCGGACATCATCAGCGACGTCGGGGACTCTTCGCTCCTCGGTGCTCGGTCATCACCAGCGACGCTGGGGACTCCTCGCTCCTCGGTGCTCGGTCATCGTCAGCGACGCTGGGGACTCCTCGCTGCTCGGTGCTCGGACATCACCGCCTACGCCGGGGACTACTCGGTGCCCGGTCATCACCGGCGACGCCGGGGACTCCTCGCTACTCGGTACTCGGACATCGCCAGCTACGCCAGGGACTCCCTTGGTGGTCGAATCTTGCTACGTCTCGTCGGTGTGCTATCAAACTGCTCCATACTGTTCGGATCAGGGTGCTGATCTTGGGTAGCACGTCTTGGGTCTTGATACGCACATGTCGGACGACGTCGGCAAGCTTTCAGACTTCTTTTTCTTTGACCCTGCTACAAGATTCATTCTTCATCTTCCAGCAAGCTCGGGGACTAAGTGGGCACACTTCACCTTGTGGTAAATGTGCTTGTTCTTATCTCGAGGCTACGCCCGGGGACTGGCTGCCTGCTCGGCTGGTCTTCTACTTTCTAACCCGGGCACCACGTGACTATGTCACCTACTGTCAGGCTCGGGGACTAGCTGTGGGGGTATAGCCCCCGGATGCCCACGGCAGACCACATAGACTGCGCCCACAGGGGTGGCCCAGCCCACAAGATCAAGGCGTGCACAGCGCTGCTCGACGTGCACCGCAAGACATTGTATAATAATAAATATGATACTTACCTTGTAATCCTGTTCCTCCAGACTATATAAGGAGAGGCAGGGGACCCCTAGCGGACACGATCCATCAAGATCTATCTACTACATCTCAATACAATACACCAAAGACACAGGACGTAGGGTATTACGTCGATCAGACAGCCCGAACCTGTCTAAATCGCTATCTCTGCGCCTTGTGTCACCATCCGGTTCCTGATTACGCACACCCCCACCGACAAATCTACCATCACGGGATACCCCTCGGTGGACTGCCGACGATATTCTGTCGACACTTAGAAAACATTCTTATAAAATGCAATGGTAAGTTCATTTTCTGTTCTCCTATCTCATTTTGAAATTATCCTTAAAATTTTTTAGCATAATTCAATATCCAGGATTGCCTACTGAATCTTTTATGTTTTCACCTCATATGTCTCTTTATGTACAAGTAAAATAAAACACATTTAGAGAATGTTAGATGCAAGATATGCCTCATGTTTTGAATGTAGCAGGGATAGTGTATTGGACAGTAAATATTTTATCAACAGGTTGACAAATAGCATCAGTCAGGAACGGTCAGTATCACAATATAGGTTCCTAGACTGGCATAAACATATTAGAAATAAATTTGCATTGCTCAAACAAAGCCAAGGCTTGATAGAGCAAGTATTGTTCCACACTTCCACTAACAAAGAAGTGCAGTACCATCGTAGAACAACTATTTCCAACACAAATTCAACAGATCCACTTGCTAATGTAGCCAGAAAATAATTATGTATGCTATTAAGATAGTGCATCGCACTACCAACCCTAACATACCAAGCATCAAATAGGGCCACATTAGTTCACCAAACTGCTACAGAATGGTTCTTTCACTCTTGGTCAGACTGCTGACCGTGGTGTTCTAACAAAGGATTCGTAGGAGCCAAATTTTGGGAAAAGCACGAAAAGGGGATTCCGTAAGTCCCAGGGTTTGGAGAAGGCCACGCACCGCCATGGATGAGTTTGGTGGATCGGGAGGAGGTTCCAGAAGAGAAGTCCTCGCGCTCCACGAGGCCTACCCGGAGCCCGCGGGTAGCGGCATCGAGTGCGACGCCGCATCCGGTGGCGCCACCGCCAACGACGAGCACGTCTAGGGGCTCAGCGGGGGTGGACCCTGCCAGCGCCGCACGCTGCGTGTCTCTCGGGGGCGGCGCGGCCCCCGGCTGCGCAACGCGCTGCCTTGCTGCGTCGAGGGCGGCGGCGGAGGGGCCGGAGGCGGACGCGGATGAGGCGGCGAGAGCGGAGGAGGCAGCTAGGGCGGCGCCGGCGCGGCGGAGGCGCCACGTGGCCATGGCGGCGCCTGACGCGTGGGTCTGCTTGGATTGGTCAGTTGGGGGAATAAGGCTGGCACCGGCGGGCGGAAGTTGGGAGGAAAGGGAGAGTAGTAGCGTTGATTTTGTTCCTGATCCCAGCAAGTTGGGGCTTGTGGGAGGCGAAGCGCCGGTACCGTTCTGGATCAATTTCACAACTATAAGGCCGCTCGGCACACAGTAAATCACCGTAGATTATTTACTCCCGATTGGTTTGACATGAGAGAAAAATAATATTCTAACTTATAATCCACGATCATATACAAGTAAGCGAACAGACTGATATCACGTGACCGGTAACTGGTGGCCCATGTGTTGGTACCGAACAATTAATTTTTTATAATGGAAACGTACGGATCGAACGATAAAATAATAATATTGTAAAATTAAATATCGTCGTTAAAATGACATTTAATTCAAAAAGCAAAGCTTATAAAATTAACACAGAGCGTGACGTCGCAGACTCAACAACTCTACTGATTTATCTCAACTCTAATTTTTTTATGCCTACAGGCTACGGCAAATGAAACTATACACCAGCGTAAAGTACCAAGAAAAATAGAGCCTTGAGAGATCCGCTTGTGATTGTGAGACACTGAGATTGCATACAAACTGGCGTGCAGACAGTACTTGTGCATGATAATCTGATTTCCAAGAGCAGTAGCGGTGGTAGCTATAACTCTGCATACATAAAAGTAATGGGATAATAAGCTAATAACGTTGCTTGTTCAAAAATGGCTTGCAAAATCTCAATGTTATATGTATACATTGGCACATCAGTAGGGCTCACAGAGTTGCAAAGACATGTCCCATTAAGTAACAACGTTTGACCATGCATGATAACAATTCATGAACGAACAAAAAAATCAGAAGATCGATCAAACTATCATTTCAATCCGGTCTAATCTATACTAGTAATTAGTACCGATTTTTTTGGGTATAAATAGCAGCAGCCTAGTTTGAAGAGGACAAACTCAGGTCATGCACAGTACCATAAACAGACTTATGAAAACTATGGGATATCTATGAAATAGTGCACGGTGACATCACCTAATCACCGGAATCGGATTGACTGCTTCAAAAATCACTGTGAGTGTTGGTCACCTAATGCTAATGCCGTACAAGAGATGCAGCATGAGACAAAGAAGAGAAGAACCTGCATAGAACAGACATTGAAATTAGAATGCCAGTAACTATTTTTATCCTCTCCAGTGAATTTCTAGGTTGTACTTTTTTTTTGAAACATATCATTTCATACAGAAGATTGCAAAAAAAAACGAACGCAACCTATTTATGATGTGGGCCGTAAAGGTATCCCTAGTGATTTAACATTCCAAAATATCCTCATCAGCAGTCAAATAAAGGGCGTACCCAGTGCAGGAAGCTCCCGCTCTGTGCGGTGTCTAGGAAAGGGTGTTAGTGGCAAGCCTTACCCTCGTCTGCACAATGCGAAGAGACCACGACTCGAACCTGGGACCTTTCGATCACAGGTGGTAAGACTCTACCGCTTGGACCAGGCCCCCTTCCTTATCTACAGTCAAGTACCCAGCATATATAGTAGATCAGTTCTAAATTGCTCTTAGGTGTTGTCATGCAAATCAGAGATTTGTAAAGAGCTGAACTACGACCATTTATGACCAGTAAGCTAATTATATACATATCATATATTAATCAAAGTATCAATGCGTTCACGATTGCAACCAAATCATTTTTTTTCTTTAACAACCGCAAGATAGTGTTACGTTCATTATCAGGTAGCGAGCTAGTAACCACAAGGCATGAGAATAGACAAATCACCTTTGCTAGTGATGAGATGGAGTTGTCGGCATACTTGTATTAGGTCTAGACTGTGGATCTGGCATAAAATTATTTAGTATCTGCACTTGTACAATTGACTTAATTCTACAAATAAACTAAGCACATGAGAAGAGATGAATCATCTTTGCTATGGCTGAGATGGAGTCGATGGCATACTTGTATAAGCTCCAAACACTGGAGGTGGCAGAAAATTATTTAGTATCTGTATTTGTACAGTTGATTTAATTCTACAAGTAAACAAAGCTCATTCTGAATAAACATAAATATATTTATCCCGACAATACTTGCAGAATGGATCATCAATACAAGTTTAACTAAACCAAAATAAATTATATTGATAACTTGTTGCAATTTATTACTGAATCAAGGGATAACACAGACTACTTATGGTATACAAAGGATTGAAAAACACTGATTCGGGTCTAAAAGGGTTTAAAAAACATTCTATTCAGCTATAAACTGATTCAAACTTTGATGGAATTTCTGATTGTTGATTTGTGGACCTCCTGGTGGGCTAGAGATGTTAAGGATAGTAAACTACAGAGGCAGCAAGGTACCAACATGGGTAAAAGATCTTAGTTTGTTTGAGCAATACTTGACTGAGCTCCATCTAGTTGGTTGTACCATGTGTGAGGAATTCCTGATTTTTCTCATTTTAGGGCTCTTCAGGTTCTTCACTTGATTAGGCTGTATAAATTGCAGCCCTCCTGTCAACTACTTCTATTTTCATTATGAGGAATTTTAGAGCACATAGCCATGGTCAAAGCTAACCTAAATAGGAGCATGTGGGAGCAAGGTAACTACACCATAATCAAAGTCGTTGCCGCATGTCTAAAAAATTTCTCCAATTCCAGATTTGGTGCTACAAAAATATGAAACTGCAGATATCTTTAATCAAGTCTGCTACACGTTCAAGTCTGCAGATATCTTTTATTTGCAAGGTACTGATTCAGTTCAGATTAAATAATGATTGTGTTCAGGTAAAAGGAATGAACAATTGACTAATTTTATTTGAGGAAAAAGTTCAGATAAGGTATTTGTGGTGAGCTCTGTGGACTGATGTTTTAGTCCTTTCTCTTTGACGAAGGTAGCATGTCTGCAGCAATACACATGTCAAAGTTGTCGGCAATGGAATGCAGTAATGAATAACAAATTCTCAAGCACTGGATATTCCCTACTCGACTTCCCTTCTTCCACCTGGATATTCTCGCTAAGAGACCTCCAGAGAAGAAGTTTGAATGGGTAAATATAGACTAATAGACTTCAGTATTCATTTGTGCTGGATAGCCAAACAGCTAAGAAGCATGGCAAATAGCCAGCTCGTGATGCATGGCAAATAGCCAAGAAGAAATTGGAAGAATGGTGACCTACTGCCAGCTAAAAGCTCTGTTAGATCACTAAAAAAACAGTAAGTCGCTACAAGTGTGCAGCTGCTAGCTTTGGGTGCTGATGTCCAGTAATAGCTCAAATATTTTCACATTTTCCTAATAAACTAGGTCACAGAACAATCTATATCATCCATGAAATCAGATCAAGCTACAACAAACTTTTATTTTGAGGTGAGTCTTGAATCAAACTGAAATCAGGTATCCTCCTATCTTTTACCAAATTGTAACCGGTGGTAAAGTTATCTTTTACCATTGACTTATTAAAATTTCAACTGAACTATAATTGGTCCCAAAAATTAAAGTTCCTCAAAACCATTGACTGTTTCCTTGCGCTCTGCATTTACATAATTATAAACTGAAATGCCTTCTAAATAATTGGCCCTGAACATGGATTTATGGATTATTGCAAAGTACCGCTTCAGGGAATCGAAGCAAAGTTGTCCTGGTCAAGATCAATTAATAAGGCAATGATTTAGGGAGGTGAGGTTATTGAAAGTTTTCTGTTTTTGTTTCGATTAACCATAGTCAATTTGGTAAAAACTTTCCAGTTTGTTCTAAAAATTACACGTAAAAGTTGGTTTTCTTTTGGTAAGCACTCAGCACTGCTTGAGTGAATTTATGATCTGAAATTTAAAGCACGACACAAGCTCCTTTTACTACATTATAGTATGACAGATGCATTTCATACCAACCAAATTTCACATTTTCTAATACCTTCAAGGATAATCAGCATAGTTATTGGCTAGGTGCACTGCATGGTCAATGGAAACCAAATGCACAATAATTGAAACTGAATGTCCAGGTCTAAAATGCCAGTAGTATGCACGGCCATTCTAAATTTACAGGTTATCTCAAGTACTAAATTACAACATTATGTCATTAAAAACTATCAGCATTAGCTATTTAATTTGATAAAAAGTATCAGTTTAGCTTTTCAAGGAACTAACTAATAGGGGGCCCTTCCTATTCAGATCTGAGGGGAGAGACGGGAAAAACGACGGAAACTCACCTTGGGCCTGGAGGGTGTTGCCCGGCACGGGAGACGTCAGTGGTGTCGCAACTCGCAAATCCTAGTCCGGCGGGCCCTGGTCAGTGGCATGGACGCAGGGTTGACTCCGCCACCTTGGAGGTGAATCGAAGCCAGGGCCTAGTAGGGCCGCCGCGGCCCAGGACACGTAGTCGACGGCGACGGCATGGGGACTGCCGGGGACCGGTGGGTGATGAGCACCTGTAGATTGAGCCAGTGCCGGAGTGGAGCGCACGACCCTTGCGGCGTCGAGGCAGCGGAGCGGAGGCGCAGGGGTCGCAGGCGTCGCGTCCGGTAGTGGCCCGTCTGACGGCGGCGGCGTGTGCTGGTCCAGGCCGAGGAACGGAGGTGCTGCGTCATGGCGGCGGCAGGTTGGCGAGGTCGTCCGGCGTCGTGTAGGTTGGCTAGGAGCCCAGAAGGCAGAAAACTCACCTTGGCTGGCGCGTTCGCCGGTGCCGCGGCCTTGTCCTCCGCTACTGCTGTCACCGTTGCAGCGGTGGTGTCCTTAAATCCGGCCAGCGATGTGTCCTCGGCGGGGGCGGCGAGATCCCCGCGATCAGTGGCGGCGGCAGGTACCCTTCGACGACTGCTTTGGCGACGACATACTCCTCCCCTTCGATCCCATTCTCCGCGCAAGTGGTGCCCTCGCAGCCGGCGTCCTCCATCGTGGTGCTCAGATCCGGAGGCCCGCTGCCGGCACGTCCTGGCCATCCAACCTCCAGCGGCGCCGACGCGCGTGAAGGGAAACTTCCGCTTGTATGGGCACACAAGTGAGCTGCAAAATTCGCCGATCTTCTAGTGTGTATGATCTGGAAGGAGGTAAAGCTAGAAGTCATCTCCTCAACGGCGTCCAAGATTGCAGTGATCTCGGACCGGTGCTTCCCTCTGTTGTCCACGGCGAAACCAGCTCTTGAGAATCCGTCTCTACAATGATGCGCTCCCCGGTACCTTCTGGTACGAGCCGTACGCCATCCCGAAGTGCTTCTGTTTCTGCCAAGAGGGCAGACCCTAGTGATTCCAACCATCGAGCCGATGCCGTCTGGAAATTTCCGTTGTTGCCTTGCAGAACCGCCCCTGTTGTACCCATGCCAGACTCTTGGGAAAACGCCCCATTAGCTTGATCTTGAGGGTCCCCTCCTCCGGCGTTTGCCACTGCATATTTGGCACCATCACCCGCCTGCTGTCCTGTTGTTTACCGCCTGACAACTAGCAGCAGGTCTCTAGCGCGCATTCCATTGCTGCAACCGGGTCGATCGAAGTCTTGCCATGCCGACCGACGATCATTATTCCGACTTCGCCACAAGGACCACATCGCACATATGATCACACCTGTGTCTTTCTCTGGACAGTGAGCGTTATCCAGCAAGTTTCGTGCCTACTGGTGGCAACGTGTAGTTTTGTTGCTGCCGTTGATACTCGGGGATTGACTCTGCGAAATGCTGCTGCGTCACGGTACACTCTTCTCGGTGGAACTAGAACACGTACGTAGGTTAGCTCGTCCTCTGCAGGCTCCTGACATGCATGGGTTCATCGCGACCATCGCAAGGTTTAGTCAACAACTGAATTTTAGCTGATCGAGGTAATTATTTCTTACCAGATTCAGAAGTGAGCGCCACTGGTTGCGTCCGTCCACCCTGATAGGTCCTGTAAATCACTCCAAAAAAGAGATAAAAGAACACTCTCAGTGATTTTACTGTTCCGATTATGAAATAAAAAACATCTAGTTCTGAAGAAACGCAGACAAATAAAGACACGTACCTCTGAATTTTTTTCCTCTGCTGTCTTCTAAATGCCTTCTTGTACTGAACTTCTCGATTGGGGAGCTCAGATAAAGGCGTAGTGATGCAAGCAACGAGCCTATACCTGATACTTGTTCGGATTCAGAATGCGTTCGCAGACAAGGCCGAATAGTAGGGTGAGTCAGTATATCACCCTAACTATTGTGGCTTGTCCATGTGTGAGGCAACTAAAAATGGGAGCAGATAAGCACCTACACGAGTCAATATTCGAACACAGGCGGGCTCGGACGCACACCTGGCGTAGTTGCCAACCGCGCTATGTGCGGTTCTCTCTTGAGCTACCATTGAACTATGATGCTGTTTGGTTTCACGCTCTGTCCTCCCCGTGGGATTCGCTTGTGAAGATCGGGGAATTAGCACCACTGCCCCATCCTCACACCCTCATGCTCCATCCTGCCTACCCCGTGCCCTTCACCGCTGCGCCTGCGCCCAACATCTCCTCAACCTCAAAGCTAGCCGCCGCACCAACGACCACCCATGCTGTTCCCGTAGCGGCGATGGCCAAGGCCTCGCGATGGCTCCCCGCCAAGGCGCCAGCGACCACACCCTCTGCACCTATGTCCGAGATGCTCACGCCGCCACCGACCTCGGAGACCAAGCCCACCGAGGTCTCAGCTCCCGAGCTGGCCAAGAATAAGTTTTCCTCTTTTTCTAGGGAGAAGAAGAACAGATACAATTCACATTGTGAACTAAATAAATAGTATTTTCTATTCTCCTATAACATCTGACGTCAACAATTGATTGCATTACCATTCCCACACCCTATTGTTGAACCAAACAACACATAGGAGTATATGTGAAGGGGCACGCTCTACCTGAATCTCATCAAGGCCCATGATTTGTGGACTTGTATGTCCAGTCAAGCCTGCACATCCATCAACACGCATCCTCCATCACACTTCTTATTATTTCTTTTGTTCCTTTTTTCTTATTCTTTTTTATTTCCTTTCCTTGCTTCTATTTATTTTATTTTTCTGTTGAGGCCACTGCTCACTGTGAAAGTGGCCCACTGCTCTCTGTGGACTGTGGAGGTAAAGATGTTGCCTCGTGAAACACATCATCAAATTCCTGAAGTAGTTGTTCAGTGTCAGGTGTGGTATGGGGACCCGATCAGAAGGGGTGCCAGATGATGATTTGGTTAAAACAATGGTAGCTCCAATTGTCTTTTTTTTTTCTATAGAAGTTTGGATCCCTTTGTTTTAGCCTTTTGTTGACTTCTGTGTCAGCTAGAAGGCAAAATTTGAAACAAATTGTTAAGCTACCTTTTGAAACGATAGAATGCTAACTTATGAGCAAATAAACTAAAAGTTAAAAAACATGCTGAGAGCAGCTTTTCTAGTTTTTATATGCTAAGAAGCTAAAAATTTATTAAAAAACCAATATAAAAATAAACAGTCAGAAACCAAAATCTAGAAAGCATGTTTTTTAGCTGAAAGCACAAAAAATGCAGCTCAAACAACATGCCCTTGGAGTGTTCTTGGCTGTCCCTATAGCCATGAAACCAGGTCCTTAACAATGGGAAGTTGAGTCTATGGAGGGGTTATTTCTTTGCATACAACACGTCCATAATAAACAACAATTTTTTCTTTCGCCCTTTCCACCGCTACTCTATTCTCTTCATATATCGATTTAACCCTGATTCTAAATATTGAGACAAATTTAAGCACGTCCGATCTTTTTTTTTCGAAAGATCCGTTTTACTGGCTTCCATTGATAAGTGAAGAGCAATTTTATGTACAAGGGTAGCCAAGCTTGGCGACAAGCACCACAAAAGGCGAAGCCCACCCACGCAGACACGACAGAGTGCACACTACCGTGAGTCATCGTTGCCGAGCATGGTTGCAAAGCAACCAGTAGCTTCGACTTCCCATGGCAGCTCACAAATGACCCAACTAAGATGTGAGACTGACAACCCGAAGCAGGAGACCGAGGCGGTTATCGTTGCCAAGCTCAAGCACACCGTGAAGAGCAGCTCCAACTTCCACCCATGACCTCCCACCCCGCCCGTGGCGATTGTCGTGCATCTGAAGCAAACCTAGCCGTCGAAGGGTGGACCGGGCACCGAGGAGCAGAGGGCAAACCATCATAGGTGACATCTCGACCGAGTCAAAGTTCCACTGTGACGCCTTTAGGAAGGGTACGACGTCGAAAGTGCCGCTGTCACTCGTCCAGGAATGGACTAGGTTTTCACCAGCGGAAGACATTGTTGGGGGGCACAACGGCCCCAACAAGGAAGCGGCGCCCACAGACGTCATCGTCGCCAGGCTTTCGCCCGAGGACCCCTCAACATAGACCTTGGTGAAGATGCCAGACCCAACCTATCGCACCATCGTCATTGCCAGCCGTCCAGCAGAAGCCTCGCCAAAAGGGGCACCGACGTGCCGGCTGCTCACTGTAGCCGCCTAGCTACGTCGACCACCCCTGTCGACCAGACAACATGCTGACCCCCGGTCTCCCTCTATCACGCGCGTCCCCCTACTGCACGCCGAAGCCGCCACCGGCTACCACCGCCAGCTAAAGCACCTGCCATTGATGCTGCTGAACACCGCCAGCCACTATCAGACGCATTCCCCACCAATGTGGGTGATGCCCCCTACACTGGGGCTGCCGGGTACGGATGCCAGGCCCCGAACCCGACGCCCTCTGCCGACACCGCCGCCTTCGTCTTGACCACAACCATGGCACTGTCCGTAGCCAGCCCGGCGCAACCGCGGCCACCCTATCCGTTACCCGCCATTGGGGGCGAATCGCCGCCCGACCGCCGCCACCGTAACCCAGGCCATGAGAAGGAGGGGCAGGCAGAGAAGGAGAGTGCTGCCCCCAGCACCTTCACGAGCCCGGTCGCTGCCGCAACCGCCGCTGGCTGCCACCGGACATGCCATCGACTCCCAGCCAGATATGGCTGCCTAGGCCCCGGATCTAGCCGCCCAGGCCCTTGATTTGACTGCCCAGGCACCGGGCCGGCTGCCCCGGCCATCGTCGCCATCGCTATCAAGCCCAGGAGGAGAGAGCACCGCGGAGGAGAAGGAGAGTCCCGCCACCTTGTAACACCCCAGTGTTAAGCATGGCATTTGGCACTTTCATTTCATGAGCACAAGCATCATCCAAGCATTCATGAATATGAGCATATGAAATTTCATCCCATTCTTATACATTATCGCATGAAATGTTGCTTATGCTTGTAATCATGCATGACCAATGTATGAAATGGTTGTAAGGTCACAACAATACCTTAGATACATCTAGGATGGTAAATGGAACAACTTTTATATTCATGACATGAACCAATTTTGCTTCAACTGTTGGGTTACCTTGGAATGCCATTTTCATGATGCTAGTTTGACCAAAGTTGAACAGTAGCTTAGAGTATTTACATGGCTATGTGACCTAAATAAAATTTGTAGTTCACATCAAGGGTAACAAACTTTATTTAAGGGTCATGAGCTAAATCAGTGCCTAACATGGTCAAATAGAGTTCACAAGTTTTAACTTAATGTTGTTTGCAACTTAGAAAATTTTTCTAAGTCTTGAAGCTGTTTTTAGTTTCAATTTAGCCTATTTTGGAGCCTTATAGTTTGAAAACCATTGCGATTTAGACAAAACTCCTTTAAGCAATCTTGTAGTTGAAAGGACCTAGGATGCCGCCTAGAGGGGGGTGAATAGGCGTTTCTGAAAATTAACACCTTTAAATGCGAAAACGATTAGTAAAGGGAGTTTCTAAAATGGAAACTCCAAATAAAGAGTAGTACCACCCTTCACAAGTTAGCCATAGAGTATACAAGGTATAAGGAATATATCTAGAAGCTACAACCCTACAACACAAAGTTAGAACAGAGAATGAATATATTCAGCACATGCAGGAAATACCGGACGTGTCCGGTAGGTATACCAGACGTGTCCGGTATGCACGTGTTCAGCAGAACAGCCTAGCACAGTGATCAATACCGAACATGTCTGGTATACACGATTTCAGTGGAACAACTCTAAACTTGCTTCTTTCGATTTCTAACTTCAAATCAAATTGCAAGTACCTACTAGATATGACAATATACACAGATAACCTGCATAAGAGCAAGAGCAACACAAATATCGAATGAAATGCGAATTGAGACACGATATTTGTTTTACCAAAGTTCGGACTCGTTCGAGTCCTACTCTCTGTTGAGGGGGCTACGGGCAACCCAGCGAAGATCAGCCCTAGAGGATACCACAAAGGTCACTCTAGCCGGAGTCTTTTCCAGCTCCTTTTTCTCCTTCCACTAGTTGATTCCGAGGCGGCGAAATCGACCGTTACAAACTTTTCGAGGCACACCACAATCTCTCGGGTGCTCTCCGACGACGTCTAACCGTCTAGGACCAAAGAGTCCAAGAGTAACAAATGCGAATCATGAAATAGACAATATGCACAAGTGCTCAAGTGGTGACTTACTCTCCTTTTCAAATTCTTTCTTAACCCACAAATGGATTTTGCTATTTGGATCACACACTCACTAAGAGAGGGTTTGGGAGAGTTGGCAAGGCTAAAAAATATGTATGTGTATCAGCAGAATCAGCACCTCCAAAGGTGTAGGCTTGGGGGTATTTATAGCCCCCTTGGAAAAAAATAGCCGTTATATAGCCATTGCCATACTAGACATGCATACCGGACATGTCCGGTATGACTTACATTGTGCCAACGGTAACTGAGTTACAGTAACGTTGTGAGGTGTCGGAACTCCCGATGAGTGCCGGAACTTCCGACCGTCGGAACTCCTGACTTACGTTGGAACTCCTGACCCTCAACACATTTGAAAACTATGGTAACTGAGTTAAAGTATGTGAGGTGTCGGAACTTTCGACCGTCGGAACTCCTGACTCAAGTCAGAACTCCCGACCCTCAAAGCATTTGAAAAATAGTCATTGGCTTCTGGCCATTCATAATACCGGGCACGTCCGGTATGACCACCACAGTGAACTCTTTAAGTCAGTTAAGCACGAGACGTCGGAACTCCCGACGAACCAACCCGAGATCAACAATATTATCATTACTGGGCAAATACCAGACACGTCCGGTATTGCCAGACCAGCAAAACTTAGTTAGCTCTTTTGTCTCTCAAACACTCTAAAAACTCACATAGGTTGGCTTGAGCACTTATGAAACATTATTTATCAACATGATGCATCCCTCTTAATAGTACGACATTCCTATTAACTCAAACTTAAAAGTATAACGAATTTAAACCTTTTGAGTTGATCTCTTTCAACCGAAGCCGTGTATTCCACTCTTCATCAAGTGAGGGTGCCAACATGTTGATATTGATCTTTTCACTTAAGCATAGCCATCTGTTTACACCAAAATTTGGTAAGCTTTCCCTACAAAGGAAGAGATCGGCCGTTGATGTTGAATGCAAGAAAGATCTCCTAATTGATGTATATTTACGAACCGGCCGAGGAATATTCTTTGAAATATTTTGATAGAAGCATGATGTCCAAGATCTCTTGACGTGAGGATAAGAGGCAGCTACGAGCATAAGTTAATTTGCATACACGTGAAGAAAATTAAAGGAAGCCAGCCGGACTCCATATATATCACGTTATACGGGCTATCTCCAATACGAATCGGTCGAGGAGCAATATATTGATATCCAAAAGGAAAGCATACCGATTTAATTATCATTGGAAATTGGCATACGTATAACTGGGTACAAGCAAGCAGTGACAAAGCCAGAAAAAAATTTAGGAAGGGCTGAACAAAAGAATGGAGGTTTTTTTATCTTCTCTTAACCTTAGCCCCTCCTACCTAATACATATATGCATAAAATTTTAAGAGAGGACTTAGGAAAACTCTACGTGCTCAGGATGGGTAGGGGGGGGGGGAGCTGAAGCCCCCCTAGCCCCACCGCTGGCTACGTCCCTGCAAGCAAGTAAGATGGTCCAATTATATACGTGTATATGGCATACACGTTTTGGAGTGGTTAATAGTTACCAATCTGTTAAGGATGCATATATACACGTATACAAGGCTGTAGAAGGAAAGCTTCTTGATACTGGTTGCCGACATGATAAAGATGCAGGCCAATGAAGATATGCTCAAGCACATGCATACATACACACTACCAGGCTATTGTGGAGAAGAGTTTCCAGGTTATCAACCAGGACAGTTCACATGAAGTTTCAAGTAAGAAGCCGATGAACCTCAAACCAAACGGATCTGGAGTCCAGACACTATACGTTTGCTTTGCTGTATGCTTGGTGATGATATTATTTCCCACAAGGAATTGGATATGGCAACATACAGGGGATGCAAGCAAAATAAATATGGATTCTTTATTAGATCAAGCCGATGGGGCATATGCACTGATCAGACCCTACCAGCTAGCAAAATAAGAAGACTTTGCATGTGTGTGTTAAAGTCCTGGTGCACCACGTTGAACTAAACTCCATCGGCTCGAAGACCAGATGTACAGAGACCGGCTGGGGAGGCGATACTGGCTCAATTTTCACCTTAGCTGAAGCGTCAGGCGATGGGACCATCTGGCCTGGCAAACATAGCGTGGCCAGTTCGGGTGGACAGCCGCTAGCGAAGGTACTTCGGCAGTAGATGACCGTGTGCGACGTTGAGAGCTTGGATACACAGGTGGTGCTCTGAACGCACAATCGACTATATAGGAGCCGATGCCGCCACGATCGGCCATGATTTGCAGCTAAAACAAGGAAAGATAAAAAATGCTTCCATATATATTATGATTAAAGAGGAGTATCAGAGCTATAATCCTAATTTGGGAAACAAAAGCCAATGATAAAGCATATTACATCAGCTAAAGATATTGGCTCGCTTGTCACGATATGTTACTTACAAGGCAAGATGAAGGTGAGCGGGTCCCATACAAGATGAAAGCGGCCACTGCTAAAGACTTCTTCTCCAACATCATGGTCAAACCTAATGATCAGCTTGTCACGCCAACCAACAGCGAGAAGATCCTTGGGATGAGCACACTCGGCGTCTCAATCTCCCGCATCAACTACGCGTCGGGGTGCCTGAACCTGCCGTGCACGCGCCCACATGCCAGACTCATCTTCATCCTCTACAGCACGCTCGATGTTGGCTTCGTTGCCATGACGTTCTTCGGGGTTACCTGTGAGCTGCCCGACGGTGTGCTCACCTAGGCGTTCTAGATCCCTGACAAGGAAATCGAGACACAAAGTCCAGAATCTGTGCATGAAGGAAAAAGGAGAGAAGCTGGCCTCACGCGTGTTCAACATATTTGCATGTTTGGCTAATCAATACATATGTACGTAACCAAATATGATTAGCCGTGCATGAGTAATATATTGTGTGGAGGTTAATGGTGTTGTATGCTCGGTTAATCACACGTGGATGTGCATATGGAAATTATTTGATACTTGAAGATGGAGCTCATATGCAAACAGCTGATCTCGCCCAGGGATTCCAGGAAGCCTTATCTGGCAACAAACTATGCAAGATGCATCATGTACGTACAAGGAAGGAAAATCAGAATTGTTAATTTGGGAATCGGATATGCTAATGCATGACGAAGCAAAGGCATGCGGCAAACAACGAGCAACATGGGCAGGGACAGCAGTCCATCATTATTGGTGTCCGACTGAAGCTCAGAGATCGAGTAACGCGACGAGTGCTTATCATCGTTGTCCACACTAAGCCTTATCGACACAGTGGGTAACCTCAGCTGCATCGTGTCCAACGTGTCCACGACCTTCTCGGAACAGTGCAGCAGCGTCGACGTCCGACCGCCGATGTAGCCGAGTTCATCGGCCGATTCCCAGTGTCTGTTGCCATGACCCTTACGGCTCAGCATGGAATCCCACGCCGACGTTTTAGACTGCCGATCCGCAGTTAACACGATGTATATCTTCTAGAAGATGGAATTCTGGTTCGCAGGATATCAGGAATAGGTCATTTGACGTGATTACTTCATCGTCGTCGCTGTGGACACCATTGTCATTCAGGAGGTCAGATCACTAGAATGAGGGCAAGTGGCGACTACCAGTGACCTGCGTCCTGGACGCCGTCTTCAAATGGATTGAGTTTTCTTCTATCGGTTAATATCATCGGCTATTGCACAGTAGCAGCACGTCTAAATGAAATTACAGCCGATCATAGGAAATATGATTAATAAAATATCCGGCCAGGTTTTGAAGAAGGAAAGCTGATTCCTACTTTTGTTGGTAATAGGTCCAGCAAATTGCAGCCAAGAATATAAATGGTTCGGCCATGATGAATAGTAGCAAGCATTAATTGAAGACCAATCTGGGGCTAGTTGTATACACACTAACGATGAAAATATATGGAATCTGTTGAGTCGTTAGAGACAACCGATGTGACCGAATTCGCAAGAACAACAACCAATGTCAAGATAAAATTCGGGTGGAGATGCTCATTGGCTCAGACTGGAGAAGCGTATATGCATATATGAGGTACATGCTCTTCTATGCTTGGCTCGTATATTCTTTATTCCTAGCTTTTTCTGTCACTTGTGAATAATCTATCATAGAGAAAGCATGCTATCTAAGTAGTTGATGAATGAGATATGGTATGATGAAAGAAACTTTGCTTCTTTTGTAAAGTACTTGAGAAATTTTCTTATAAAAATTCAAAATCAATAGCTTGTCTCCTCAATGATGTTGAATTTCCTACCAGAGCCATATATTAGTCTCATTAAAAACCTTCCACATAAGCTGCTTGCTCTGTGTTGAGTTTTGTCGAGTCTTGTTGACCCTTGTTGAGAGATTTATCATGTTCCCAAGATCAAGATCACGTACACACCACATATATGTGCTGCTTCTATACTAGAAGCACACGAAAACATGTTTTTCATCCACCTTAAAATGTTCTGCTCCTACACTGGAAGAAGACAAAATATGTTAGGTTTTATTAGAATAAATGCTCCAAGTTCTTGAAAATATTTCTCTTAAAAATTTGTTTTAAAGAGAGACATGGGTTATGCAAGAATATATAAAAAAATGGATACAAAAGAAGTTCAAAATAAAAAAAGGAAGGAAAAAGAAAAATATGAGAAAAGATAGCCCATGTTCTCACAAAAATATTTCATAACAGAGAAATATATTTCAAAGAGCATAGTAGAATTAGGTTAGCCACAAAATATTCTCCGCACATGCACATCTTGATCTAAGAGTATGGCATCTCTCTCCTTGGGTCCGGGATTTGACTTGTACAATATATGCAAGGTAAGTACGCTACATATTTTATCCCTACCTAAAACTCCGCATAAGCTTTTTAGAAGTAGGATAAGAAGAGACAAAACAATGCTTTGACGAGGAACTATACACATTGAACGATCTGAGAGTCATTTGAGGAGCAAATCTATGTTTTTAATTTGAAAATCTTTCAAAAACCCAAGTTTTCTGAGCAGGAGATGCATGGATGACTGGATTCTAATCCGTTCCATTCCTCAACCACCCAAGATGATGTGGTAGACACTTCAAAGTTCACATGTGTAGGTGAGGTTTGGAATAAAGTAATATTACTGCCAATAAATTCCTCGGCTCTTTGGAAGAAAAACTATCGGCTAGGATACCTGAGTATATTTCCATACTTTCGGTTACCTGGTGCTGCTATGATCGAGTTTGTTGCAAGCTGACAGTTCATATTTGTGCAATCAATTTGGCATGATAGTCTTCGGCAAATCACATATACAGATACTTAATGGTCAATAGCAAGGAAGAGGCCAATGTTCTTGATTATTGCCTATTATAACCATGGACTCGGGGGGGGGGGGGGGGGCAGCTCCTAATCGGCTAAAACAGAGATGTAGAGAAAGATCAATTTTGGAGTTATTAAGATCAAAGAGAAGATAGAGCCGATGCAACTTTCAGTGATTGCGATAAGATGTCATCGGCTCAGGAAAAGAAGACCATCGGATTGAAATAGTTCGAAGCATGAAAATTCATACTCCGAACTAGGGGGGCCTATGTTTATACCAAAATTTGGTAAGCTTTCCCTACAAAGGAAGAGATCGGCCAATGATGTCGAATGCAAGAAAGATCTCCTAATTGATGTATATTTACGAACGGGCTGAGGAATATTCTTTGAAATATTTTGAGAGAAGCATGATGTCCAAGATCTCTTGACGTGAGGATAAGAAGCAGCTGGGAGCATAAGTTAATTTGCATACATGTGAAGAAAATTAAAGGAAGCCAGCCGGACTCCATATGTATCACGTTATACGGGCTATCTCCAATATGAATCGGTCCTGGAGCAATATATTGATATCCAAAAGAAAAGCATACCGATTTAATTATCATTGGAAATTGGCATACGTATAACTGGGTACAAGCAAGTAAGATGGTCCAATTATATACGTGTATATGGCATACACGTTTTGGAGTGGTTAATAGTTACTAATCTGTTAAGGATGCATAGATACACGTATACAAGGCTGTACAAGGAAAGCTTCTTGATACTGGTTGCCGACATGATAAAGATGCAGGCCAATGAAGATATGCTCAAGCACATGCATGTTTTACATCAATCTTGATCGTGCATAACATGCGGTTAAGGCATGTTACGTCTTGAGTAGATCTATTGGCTAGAGAGAACCCTTCCATGGCCCATTATCATGGCCTGTGTGATTTTGCCTCACACCCCACTGTTAGCATCATAGAGTGGGATCGATATTTAGTAGATCTATTCCTGGTAAGGCATGACTTTAACTTGTGCGTTATGCCTGAATCGGCTGTTTTAGCCGATATCGAGCGCTTTCACGAACAGTTCGCATCACGAGACCGTTGAAGTAAAGATAGGTTGAAAGATATGTTAGCCCTATGATCTTATTATTGTATTATGGCCTGCATGATTCTGCCTCATGCCCCACTGATATTAGTAATGAGTTAGGGTCGTCGAGTCTATTGCTATTTCTATGGCCTACATGATTCTGCCTCATGCCCCACTGGTCATGATGATAGATGAGATCTAACATGTTCATTAGATTTATCTTTATTAAATGGTTAAGTGGTGTTGAATTGTTTCTTTATATAAAAAGGGGTTCAATTAATAATAATCATTGGCTCAGCACAAACCGATCATTGTTGACATCTTATTGCCATTGATTAATCTCTGATTCAATTAATGATATTTATCCTGAATGATAACCGATTCTTCTTACACAACCTCATGAGCTCTAATTAATTTATTCTCATGAATATACTAGAATCAACTATTTAGTCGATCTCCTTTCATATTGGTTCTCATAGCCGCACATTCAGGACTGTCTGGCAATACCGGCAAGTTCGGCCCTTAATTACTGATGAACTTTCTCTCCTTATCAATTGCAGGGTCAAATTGACTGGCACATCTCGGGAGGATCGCGTATGATCGACCACCCCTGCAGCTGAAACTAGGTGGATCTGCTCCATCGAGCAGACCCTTTCCGGCTAGCTGCGTGTGTCCTCAGCACGGGACAAAAATTCTATGTCGACATCATCTTGGGCACGTGACTTGATTCCATTCATCAAATTTGAATAATCCCAAATGTATCAAGCCACTTCTATCAAACACTCCAATAGTGATTTGATCCTCCACATAGACATGACCATCATAGCTTGATTAGTACCTCAACTAAATGCAAGTACTTTCTTCTTCATCCTAGCTAGGTTCTTCGGCCGCCAAGCCGTCGCTTGCCCTTCACCCTTGCTTAGTACCTCAAAGCATTTCCTTGCTATCTTCACCATCTCAAGCTATCAAGTCACATCTTGTGTTGAATCATCCATTCATTTGTATTGTTATATTTTTTATTTCAATTTGGCAAGCTTCAAATATGAGACCATTCCATATGCAATCCCATATGTCTCATTAATTAATTCTTTCGAGCTTGCTTTCACTATAGTACATGAAAATCCCACAATAAATAAGCCTTTGTATAAATTCCATTTGCATTATTGTCTTGTGCTTGAACTAGATTGTTTATACAACAACACATCATTTTGGCTTTCATTAAGTACTTATGAGATAACCTATTACCTGTCCACACTTAGCAAACGGGTTAGACCTTTAATCATGTTGTTATTCAATCATCCAAAACCGACTAAAGGGCTAGATGCACTTTCAATCTTTCCCTTTTTAGGTGATTGATGGACAACTTAATTAAAGCTTACAAAAAAATATAGACATTTAAACTTTTGAGTTCAATGATTTATGAGAGGCTCCTCCTTAATATGTGCTTATGATTGGAATCCACAAAATGATCTCAAATGTCAATTGCACATACTAAAACATATAGGAGACTCCCCCTAAATTATTGCATCCAGTGGGGTGCATGTGTGTGTGACAAAGTAAAATCGTGATGCATATGACAAGATATATCACACAAGAATAAATATAAAGACATCACATCAAATATTTTCATTCTAGCACTGCATAGTCCTTATGAAAATAAATATAACACATGTATGTCACACATAGCACTCATTACACATTTTCTTAAGTCCACAAGCCACTAATATATAAATAAAGATCATGTCTCAAGAGATACAAAGATAAAACATAAGTAAGTCTTATCTCTCACATGATACAATCTATTTCAAACTCAAGATATACATCAATGAAGCTCACAAACTATAGCCTGCAGTACATATCTTCAGGTACAAAGATAAGCAAATGAAAACTATCCTAAAGCTTTAATCAGTCTCTCTCTCCTCTTTGTCATCTATCACCACAAAGGTCCAACAATAACATACTAAGGACAAAGGGGCTGCAAGCTGTCTCTGACAGTAGTGATCACTCATCATCATCTTCATCTCTACCAGCATCCTCATCATCTAAGCATGTAGCACCGGCTGGACGAGAACCACCAGCACTAGACGGGTCATAGAAACTACCCGTGAGGTCACTCTACTAGTCTGAAGCATACTCGTCTGCAGCACTGGGACATGGCTGAGAGTGAGTAGGCACCCAAGCCTATAGTGGCAAAGTGTTAGGGTGCACTCTAGAGCCTGATGCTACTGCTGTTGTCGCTGAAGGAACTCAACAAACTCTACGTTGTACCTACCCTGCTGCTGCTCCTCAGTCTTAGGCTCACTAGCTGCCTTATCTGATAGTGGAGACCTAGGAGGATCAAGCTCAAGTCTAGAAGCACTCGCTTCAAAGTCTGAGTATCCTTCCTCCTAGCCTCCCTCTCCTTCTGCTGATAGGTCCAGTATGTCCTTGCAATCCCAAAGATAGCACTAAACATCTTGCGAATAGGAGAAGGAGGACTACGGTGATGTGAAGAAGAACATGAAGGAGCATGTGGTAGAGGGGAAGCTCGTCCTGCTGCTACACCACCTATGCGTGCATCTGCCTCTGGTGCTGCTGCTCCTCCTCTTGGTCCTGCTAGAGGTACCCCAACCTAAGCAAGTCTGCAACAATCTTTAGGGCCTTATGCACCTTGTCATACTCAAAGGTATTCCCTGTGACCTGCTCAATCATGTGCATAATGTAGGGAGCAAAACCATAGCCCTTGAGGGGCCTTCTCGCCGACACTCCTGATCTCGCACCATATGAAGTCAAAGACGCTAAAAGGTCATGCATCAGGTGCCATCTTATGGAGCAGGTTCCTAGAGTAATCTGCAATGTTTCCCTTATCTTCACCCTTGCAATCAATGGTCTTCCTAAACATCCTGTTCAGGTATCTGTAAGTAGGGATGAATACCTAGAACCTTCCCCACTGCTCCTCTCTCACCCCCTGGTGGATACATGTAGGCAAGCTGCTCTAGGAGGAAGTACCTATTCTATGTGAATCTTATCCCTCTAGAGATCATCCTCTAAGAAGCCAAGCTGGGCGGCGAATACATCATAATCAACACTGTACCACTGGCCCTCAAGCATCTAGTGCATCCACCTCTCATCCTCCTCAACAAACAAAGTAGCATAAAACTGAGCTACCACCTCTGTGTTCCAGTCATGCTAGAACTCCATGATCTCATAAACTCCTGTGCGCTAGCAAATGGCAATAGCATGATCAACTGAGGCCTTCTGCAACTCTCTGATGTACTGCCTAGTCTATCCACTGAGATTTGGCTACCACAGGGTTCCTGGTGAGAATCACACTAGAGTAGAAGTCCATGTGAAAGGCTGTCTAGAAGCGATGATCATACTGAACCTTAGGTAAGCCTCTCGGATCTACTCTTCTCTCATCTCTGGCTTTCCTGGTCCTACCCTTTCCCCTGTAGTCAACTCTAAAAACATAAGAGGGCACATTAGGCAGACGTGTCTCAAGAAGACCATAATGCATACCCTGACTAGGCTAGTGCTAAAATGGAGGTACTGGCTCCTCCTCCTCAATCTCCTACTCCTTATCTAAGCTATCACAATCTAATCCTCTATCAGTGCTCTTCCTCTTTCTATCTTCTCTGGGCTCCACTCTAAACTCATCAGTATTTGTGTCAGAGGAAGAACTATTGTCTCCTCTCTTTGTACTGTGGAGCACCCCTAGTAGCCCTAGAGAGTACCCTGTTGCTGCCCTTGCTCCTACTGACTAAATCTAGGATGCATTTCCTATCTTTGCCTTCTTGTGTTTCTCCAAAGCTAGATCAAGCCTATGCTTGGACCTAGGCTCCTATCTTCCGCTCATGCCTGTTGTCCTGTATCCAAAGATATGCAAGAAATTTTAGATACACACCCAAACGATTGCTTATTTTAGTCAAAATATAGAAATAAGAATAATTATCCTATGCTGTGTAATCACCTCAACCAAACTAGGTAAAAATGGTTCACAAAATATAATAGACAATTAAACTTAGTCCTAAGAATCAACCACCGAGAAGATTGAAACAAGGGAGTAAAATCTGCTCTGATGTCCCATACTAGACACGTCCTGGTATGCTGGTATGAGCGGACAGCAACCCTAACCAGGGTCCTTCGCTCAATCTTCAACCAATCCAATCCAAACTTTGGGCATTTCTTCTAGATAGGTATTGTAGCATCTCTACCGAAGGAATTACAAAATCATGCCCTAACCACTTAGATTGGATGAGGTCTAGGATTAGGGTACCTTGTGAGAGTGAATGAAGATACGATTGGAAATCCAAGTCCCAGGGACCTTCGATCTTGATGCAAATCTTCTCCGATCCAATCTCCCTCTCTTCTTTTTCTCGGTGGAATCACTCGATCGCCAATATGGTGGAACAGTAGTGGCGGCGTTGGCTTGGAGGAGAGAAAAGAGAGATAGAGGATTAGGGCCAAAAGGGTACCAGCCATTTTTATAGCTCCGCTCATACCAGACACATCCATTATTTGCGGGCTAGCTGATCTTTTTCCAAATTTCATTTACTTAATTCCAATTCCCTTTTATATCATTTCTTGATCCAAAAACATGTATGTCCTTGATCCAAACAAGGTGTAAATACTTTTCTTATACAAATGCCATGAGTAGCACTTCTCTTTTCCAAATATTTGGCATATATAGATTTTGATTAGTTGAGAGAGAGATTGTGAGACATAGTAGATTGTGGACTTAAGAAAGCCATGTCATGTGTAATTAGCCAATCAAACAATCAAGGAGAGCTATAATTATCACATGATAAGGCTAGGTGACAAAGACCAAGATTCAAATAGTTTTTCAAATTCACACTACCTACACATGCTAGTAATGAGTTTTGAAAAACATCTCTCCTATGTCACACAAATGCACATTCTAACATATAAAGGGCCTTAGATGCACTTACAATGTATGTATATAAAAACATACCTTTGACTTGAGCCCACAAGAATACCACTAAGAAGATACATAGCATGATAATCTTTATGTTGACCTTAATTGCCAAATAATCATGCTAGATATGAAATCACTTTTTCATCCAAAGGACTACAAAGAGTACTAGATAAATTTGTTAGTCCACAAGGTGCAAAATAAAAACTGAGCACCCCTTAAATAAGTGCTTTAAGTAATTTGAATGACTTTCAATTAGCACTTTATTCTATTAAGAATATGGAAGTCAATTTTCTATTTTGAACCACAACCAAATAATTTGCCATATTCAGGATTTGAGTTCAAGAGATGCTCACAATTCACTTAGATTTGGTAAACCACAAGCTTCTGAATAAATTGAGGATATATGAAAATATGTGGATCAAAGACTCAGTTGCAATCCTATCAGTGTTCTAGTTCCTACAATATCAGGACACATCCGGTAGGTATACCGAACATGTCCAGAATACGTAGAATAGAAACACTTGCTTTTTGTCCCTGTCCATACCGGACACGTCCGATAGTAATACCGAACACTGTCCGATAGGTGTAGGACAGAAGCAAATAACCCGCTGCTTGTGATTCTTCGTTTTAGCGATAATATTTATTTTATGCCCTACATCTCAACAAATAAATTGCTCCACTAAAGAGCCATTAAAAGCATCATATGGCAAAATAAAATACTTTTCAATTAAATCTTATTAAACACTTTAAAATTTCACAAATAGACTTAATTGTGAGCCATTGTACACAAAATATACAAAGTGGCTATGCTATAGGGTTTAAGTACTTGTTACCAATGGTGAGGATAAAGTAAATGATATATTCATTAAATTATCTTTGGGTCAACCATATAGGAGATTATGATGAGAATTGATTGATAGATTGAGTGAATATTTTCAATTTACTTGCTCAACCACCCTGAAGCCTTCATCTCATCACCAAGTACCTACATCATTAACCTAAGCACACTTTGGTACCCTAACTCTTGTTGGGTCCTTTTGGGTTAGTCAACAAGTTCTTAGGCACCCAAATGGTTTTAGCACTAGTTTGTGGTGAACACATCACCTTGCTAGTGCTAACTCCATTTGTGGTCTTCCTAAGCATATCATTATAATCAAATATGTTCGGCTTAGGAGTGTTACCATTTGGGCATTCATAGCTTAGATGCCCCTTTCTTCTACAAGTATAGCATATGCAACCTTTGTTTGCTCTATGCTTGTTTTGCTTGTATGGACATCTATCAACCTTGTGGCCCATCTCATTGCATCCATAGCATCTTCTTGTTGCAACTTGGGCTTACTTTCTTGCATCTTTGTACATTGGGCATTTCTTGGTAGGATGCCCTAATTTCTTGCTCATGAGACAAGCGCTTTGTCGATCACTCTTCATTTGCTTGGCCTCCTTAGTAGAAGCCTTTTGATTGGTGGCTTCAACCTTGTCGGCCCAACTCTTGTGTGGACACATAGCCCACTCATGTCCATACAATCCACAACCATAGCACAACCTTTTTCCATGTTTCTTGCTCTTGGTTGTGTTGGCCTTGCTTAAAATGTGATTCTTTTGTTGGGCTTTGGAGGAGCAAGGTTTGAACCCTTCTTAAGCTTCTTCACCATGTTATCATGGTTATCTTGAGAAGGTTGTGCTTTCTTCCCTACCCTTCAACCGAATCACATCTTTCTTTAACCTTTCACCTCTTCTTTGAGCTCTATGTTTTCTATAAGATTTAGCTCAATCGAAGATTGGCTTGCTTGAGGAGCACACTTATTAGTACAAGAAATATTTAATTGAGATGGTGTCCTAGTGAGTGAATGTGTGAGAGGTTGAGAAAATTGTACCAATGTGATCACAACCTCATGAGCTACCTTAAGCATGATGCTTGATTCTACTACTTCCTCATGAGAGCACTTTAGATGAACATAGTTTGCTTGTAGCACATTATACTTGCTTGATATTTCATCTAGCCTTACCTTGAGCTCAAAGTTTTCCTTCTCTAGTTGTGAAACACTAGAAGAGGAGTTAGTAACTAAAGCATGCTCAATTGACTAATTTTTCATACCTTTCACTTAGAGCCTTTAGTTCTTCCATCTTGGAGATGAGAAACAATTCTTGCTTTTGAAATGATTGCTCTTGCTTCTCAATCTCTTCTTCAAGCTCATCATTCTTTTCAACTATCTTCATGATGATGAACTTGTCTTTGTGGTTGAGATGATCAAGGTTGTAGTTGTCTTCAACTTCAACATCACTTCTCATCTTGATCATCTACTTATGCTTTCTCCTTTTCTTGATCTTTCTTGTTACTCTTTTTTTTGCTTTTCTTGGCCATGAGACACAAGTGATGAGTATCATGAGATACTAAGGTTGACTCATCACTTGGTCGCCATCGGGCTTGAGCATCAGTTGCAAATAGCTACTTGCTGCTCTGCTACCTCGGCCGTACAGTATGTGCAGGCAGACAGCAAGTCATGCGCTGCTTGCACTTCTTGCTCCTGACTCGGCACTCTTGAGGTTTTGTGAGGCTTCTTCGCTGCATGAAGACACAATGGACATACTTTCCATTGACTCAATCTCAAGTGCATCATCACATTTGGATTTTCCATATAAATCAAAAGTCTAGTCCAAATGAGATGAGCACTCTCTAGAGGTGGTTATCCTATTGAAGATTGCCTCATCTTGAACCTCTGCACTCAATGTACTCAACATAACATTAATAGCTTGAGCATTTAGTTGCACGCTTATAGGGGGTATGACCCTAGGATACACATGGCAGACCACATGGGCTATGCCCTCAAGGGCGGCCTAGCACACAAGATGAAGCCTTGCAGGGCACGACTCTGCTCGGTGCCTCCTGCAAGACATCTGGAAGATATCCTAAAGATACTATAAGATCTGTTAGGAATATGTATGATCCTAAGATTACTGTAATCAGTTATTACTTTCTGGTTATCTCTCAGATCTTACCGACTTGTAACCCTATTCCTTGGACTATATAAGGTGGGCAGGGACCCCCTCCAAACTCACGCAATATCATACTGATAGCTAATACAAACCAACAAACCATAGGAGTAGGGTATTACATCATACTGATGGCCTGAACCTGTCTAACTCATGTGTCTCTGTTGCCTTCTTGTTCTTGATCTCACGCCCCCCTGCCGATCAATTTACCTTCATGGGATACCCCTCAGAGGACTACCAACTGATATTCTGTCGATAGTTGGTGCGCTAGGTAGGGGTCTGCGTGCTATTTCCTTATCGAACAAGATGGTTTTTTCCATAGGCTCTTCATCCCTTCCCGCATCCTGGCTAGATCTTCATGGTCAGATCGATCTCCTAGATCATCAATGCTAATGGAGTCAGGAGAGCTCCTCGAGCCGGTGCAGATCGATTCTATGACGATCATCCCCGCACCTATGATTGTAGATCTGATCTCGAAACTACCTCTGAGGTTACCTTCATCAGCAACTCGCCGCCCGCTTCCTTGCTACCAGAGGAGGCAGATCAACAACTAATGATCTGATCGAATCCATCGATCAGGTCAGGTCTGAAGCTCACCTGATTGCCTCTCCATCGCTGAATTGGCTCTGGACACTTCGGTTTCAGCGCCGACCACCCTCTGATCCAAATCTATCGAAGGCGGCTTGAAAAACTCTAGGAGTTGTGGCTCTGCCCTTTGGGCTCACCAACATCGCCGCTACCTACCAAGGTGCCCTGAGGGGCAAATTCGCTGACTAGGTTGGAGACATCCATCCTCTCATAAACCAGATCGCCTGACCAGCCTCTGCCGGCCATCAACATGCTCCACGTTGGCTGACACCTCATAGCGTCCCTCCAGACCATCCTAGAGGAGAATTCAGGCTTTGAGTCCTAGGTCTATATGGAGACTCTCACCAAAACCTTCATCAAGCAACTTCCTCTCCCTCCTTTTTGGGGTGGTGCGATCTTCAATGTCAGCGTCGATAGCCCCTCTTAGAATGGCGAGACCGAGGAGGAATGCGCCGCTCGTGAGAACTAGAACATCAACCGTGCACAACGCCGAGCAAATGAGAATGCCCTTGCGATGGTAGAGCAACAGCTCGACTCACAAGGAAGGCCACTCTGGTGCAACCTCGACGAAGAGTTTCTCCGCGTTGACGGCCATGATGTCTTCAAGACTCCAAGCGCCAATCTAGCAGTGGCCGCCAATGAGCTCGCCCACCTCCCATAGACGCCCAAGCTCACCAAGGTCATCGCCATGCTTAAAGCGGCGCACTGCCAGGTCAATGTGATTCGCCAGGATCATAGACCTTCATACTCCACCACTTCGATTCACCGATCAGTCACCACAAGAACTAATCGCCACCAAAGTCGCTTCACTAATCGCGATGATAGACAACCCCTCTAGGGCAGAGCTAGGGGCAACCACGCTAAACATCATCGCCAACATGACTAGGAGGTCAACCAGGATGTCTAGGTGCACCTCAACAATCTCTAAGATGCATGATGATGTATCGATGAACACCACTTCGGTCACCATGAAGACAAAGTACTGCCGCTGTCAGGAGTACGAGCAAGAGTATGGCAACTTGGACTTAGCCCTCGAGCCAATCGCTGGCGGCAACACTGCAGATGATGGTGCCAACAACCCCGAGGGCCCCCCGGCATTCACAAGGGCGCTTCGAACACTTCAGTGGCCCCATGGTTTCAAAATCACTAGGGTCGAGCCCTATGAGGGGAGGATGAATCCAACACAAGTGGTTATAAGCTTACTGCCACCGCTGTTCGCACCGCCGGAGGAGACACCTAGTGTCATGGCGAAACTATCTTCTCAGTCATGCTCGTGCCAACCGTCATGAATTGGTTTACTAGCCTTGCCCTAGACTCCATCAGATCTTGGGAAGAGCTGAAAAAGTCTTCACCAACAATTATATGGCTATGTGTACACGATCAGGAACCAAGCACGATGTCAACCGCATCAACCAGAAGTCATCCGAGCTCCTCCACAGCTACATTTGATGCTTTTCTGAGATGAGGAATTCTATTCCAAACATCATGAAAGCCGAGGTCATCACCGCCTTCATCCAAGGACTCCATCACTGCGAGCTTCGCTCCAAGTTCAACCACAAACCAGCCACTAGGATCGGTGAGATGATCATAACCACCAACCAGTACGCTAACACCAAGGAAGCTGAGGTGCGTTTCAATGAGGATGCGAGCACTCATCGCCCACCATGCCGCTACGATGATTGCCCCGATGATCGATGCCACAACAATTGCCGCCACAACAACCACAGTTATCATCATGACAATGATTGTGAATGGCCAGAAGGACCCAAGAATGGTCAAAATCACCGCCGCCGACCAGACCACATCATCGCTGTCAGTCAATGAACCTCGTGCCAAGCACAACTACAATGAGCAGTATAAGAAGATCCTTGATGGCCCGTGCCCTCTCCATAAGAATGCCAAGCATAAGATGAAAAACTACCTTGGTTTAGCTAAGGAGTTCTAGGATAAGAAGCTAGACAACGACACCAAATGATGGGGCCAAAGGCCACCGACCACCTTGGGGCAATGGCAATGCCTTCTAGGATCACGATAAGTGGTCGCCACCATCTTCAGGGGCCTTGCCTCTACCGAGAACAAAAGAGAACAGAAGCTCACCGCCCGACGGGTGCTCGCCATCACTTTAGAAGACACCGCCGCCAACCCCAGCAATCGCCCATGGTCTGCGGTCCCCATCACCTTCAGTAGGGCCGACCAGTGGGCAGATATCCCATACATAGGGCTATTTCCCCTCGTCCTCGATGCAACCATCCAGAAAGTGCTTTTTAGAAAAGTGCTCGTCGACGGTGGGAGCGCTCTGAATCTCCTCTTCTCCGGAGCCCTAAAGGAGCTGGGCCTCAGATTAGCAGATCTCACACCCTTCGACTCCTCCTTTTAGGGGTGTGGTACCTGGTAGGGCCTCTAAACTGCTTGGAGAGATCACCCTACCAGTATAGTTTGGCACTGGTAAGCAACTACCAGCATTGAGCACATCAACTTCTACGTCGCCAGATTTCAACACTGCCTACCACGCCATACTTGGTCGGCTAGCTCTAGCCAAGTTCATGGCTATACCACACTACGCGTATCTGGTACTGAAGATGCCTTCAGCCTGTAGGAGTTCTAGCCCTACGGGCCAACCTCTCCATCACCTTCGCCTACGAAGACTAGAGAGTCTCACCCTCGTCGAAGCCACCTGACCTCTCCATCTAGATGGCCAGTGTGGTCACCGAAGCCAAGACATTGCCCACCGACGACATGGAGATCCCAGAGCTGGAGCCTCCATGTGCCTCTGCCAAGTCTAAGGAAATAAAGGAGGTCAGCCTTGGCCTCAACGACCCCTCCTAAGACCATGAAGATTGGTGCTCACCTTGACCCCAAATAGGAAAGCATGCTCATCTTCTTCCTACATGCCAACACCGATGTAGTTTGCTTAGAAACCTATAGACATGCCGAGGGTACCAAGGGAGAAGATCAAGCACTCCTTGAATGTCTTGCCAACCGCCAAACCAATCAAGCAGAAACTCTGCTGATTCACGCCAGACAAGAAGGAGGCTATTAGGGTAGAAATAAAATGGCTCTTAGCTGCCGGATTTATAAAAGAGGTGTATCATCCTGAGTGGTTAGCAAACCCTATTCTTGTTCAAAAAAAGAATAAAGAATGGATAATATGCATTGATTACACTGATCTTAACAAACACTGCCCTAAAGACCCCTTTGGTTTGCTTCGGATAGACAAGGTTGTAGACTCCACCACCAGGCTCCAAACTGCTCTCCTTCCTCAACTGTTACTCCAGCTATCACCAAATCTCCCTCAAGGAAGAAGATCAGATCAAGACATCATTCATCAATGCCCTTCAGTGCATATTGCTACACCACCATGTCCTTTGGACTTAAGAACACCGGGGCGACTTATCAAAGGGCCATCCTAGATGTGCCTCAATCAACAGATTGGCCACAATGTCAAAGCATACATTGATGATGTGGTCAGTCAAGTCCAAGACCGCCGATGATCTTATCAGCCGACCTCGAAGAAATGTTCACCAACCTAAAAAGGTACCGATGGAAGCTGAACCCTTCAAAGTGCATCTTTGGAGTTCCATCTGATATACTCCTAGGCTACATTGTCAGCGCACGAAGCATCGAGCCCAATCCTGACAAGGTCTCCGCCATCACCAACATGAAATGACCTAACATGCGTCAAGGATATACAGAAGCTTATAGGCTGCATGGCTGCCTTATGCCACTTCATATCGCACCTCGGCAAAAAAGGGCTACCTTTCTTCAAATTCCTCAAGGCCTCTGAGCATTTTTCCTAGTCGAAAGAGGCAGACACAGCTTTTGAGCAGCTTAAGTTGTTCCTAACAAAGCCTCCGATCTTGATGGCGCCATCGCTAGATGAAATCCTCCTGCTCTACATCACCGCTACTTCTCGTGTCATCAGTACAACCATTGTGGTCAAACACGAGGAGGCTGGGCATGCCTATAAGGTCCAACGCTTGGTATATTTCATCAGCGAGGTTCTTAATGAGCCCAAGACTCGTTATCCTTAGGTCCAGAAGCTGCTATACACTGTTTTGATTATGTCACATAAGCTCCGCCACTACTTTGAGTATTACAAGATCGCCATGGTCACCGAGTTCCCTCTAGGGGATATCCTTCGCAACAAAGAGGCCAACGGCTGTATCATCAAGTGGGCTGTCGAGCTCGACACTTACTCCATTGAATTTAGAAGCAGGCCTACCATCAAGTCTCAGGCGCTTGCTAATTTCATCGCTGAGTGGACCGAGATCCAAGAGCCCATCACCGTTGTCATAGAACCGACCAATTTATAAGAGCACAAGTACAAAAACAATCAGCCGAAACGATCAAATTCTCGCACTTGAGCCCATATAAACCCGGTAGTCAACTGAAACCTCGAAGGATTTCAAACCAACTTGCATACAACCAAGATCATAGTAATTCAACATAACATATCATACGTTACAACATTTCATAGACGGTTTGCAAATAGATTACATCACCTCAGAGTCATCGTTATTACAAAACAAGTGTTGTAAAGTATGTGGAAGTAAATAGTTTAACTTACACACCTGAGTTTAAATACAATACCTAGTTGCTGATCACAACTCATAAAAGCATTCAGATAAGAGAAACAGAGATCATGCCCATGATCTAGTCTTCAGTCACCCGCTGGGTGGAGACAATACTTACAGAAGCCCTAATATAGAAGGTCATCTGCAAAAAGAGGGAATAAACCCTGAGTACAAGAATATACTCAGCTAGACTTACCCATCGAAAACCAAAACAAATGACACCAAGGATCATGCATAGCTTAATTTAGTAGATCTGGCTGACACTTTCTTTTTGCAGAAAAGCATAAGTAATTATGATCAACTCTTAACCTAAACTAGCAATGACTTTTAGCCATTAACCTATCATCTATATTAGCACCTGTACTAAGTAATCATTTGATTAAGATGCAAACATTAATAACCATAGCAGGTATAAATTGTGGCAACATTATCATCATCATCCATTTAACTATATCATTAAATTAATTGAATCTATGTTGCCGCTGCTCAGTCAAGTTCTCACTATCTGGGAGAGACGGTGATTCGAATCAATTCCTATTCAGCTAGAGGGGTATTCCTAAAACAAACCTTGCTTCCCCCAGTCAGGATCGCAAATAAGTCACCTTTGGTATAATTCAGGAAGTCATGAGTTCGATCAGTGCTGCAAAATTAGAGAGCCACTCTACCATGAGTGCTCGGTGACTTAACCCTGCCCTTGGGCTTACACCAATGACTCTCCGCACATCCTTACTTCCATCCAGATTGTGACCCCTTCTCGCATCCCTGGCCTGAATCGAGCTACTAGGCTTCGCGGTCGGAATGAATTATCCAGCCAGCTAAGTGTTAGGCTACGTTCAACATGACATAAGTACGTACAATGTATCGGTCCTTAAACAATATAGATGGAGTCACTATGTCCAAACCAACATAAGACTCCGCCCGGTCTTAATTCATTATTAACATAGTTCTTTTCCACGATAGCAAATATAGCCAACCGTGATCCACCTCATCCTAAAGCTCGCAGGTGAATAGGAAATCACCTGACTTCTACAACACTAAGTATGGCTAAGCATTTAACCCGTTCCTGAACTTAAAATAGGATTCAAGTACGATATCTGGACAAGGAGGAATATATAATGCAACAATTGGTTTCAACCAATTCCTATACTTAATGCATCATCAATAATAAGAGATACTCAAGGAGACTTAATATGCTCCTAGGGCTTGCCTTTTCAGGAAAGAGGACGGTTGGTGGTCAGGGCACTCGGGCAATTCCTCCTCGGCGGTTGCTTCGTCGATTTCCTGCACCTCGGGCTCCTCCTCCTTGGCTCGCTCTCCTCAAATTCCAGCAGCGTCACTCCCTTCGACACACCTACTTGCATGTATGCGCACTGATAAATATCATGGATGCACATCAACGAAGTTAGAAATGCTCGGGGAATACACATGCTTACTGCAGTCCACTATTTTCCGACTTAAGCTCTATTCAAATCACTTTAACTTACCAAATTTATACAATCTAATGTACAATTTCTCATCTTCAGTTAAGGACCTAACACCTGCACCTAAGCATATTCTCAAGTTAGGCTAACACCTAAACAACCAACAAGAACATTACAACTGAGCACACACAATCATTCGTATTTCAACAAAACACGAACTTATATAATGGTATAGTAAACTGACCAAAATTGGAGATCTACAAATCGAAATGACAGGCCACAAGACAATTTGGAAAGCTTATGAAATTGCCTACAATTCATTTTCAGATCCTCAAGGAATGATTCCAAACTTTACTAGGTCAAATATACAGAACCACATAATCAGGTCCAACAAGACAGATAGCAAGCAAAACTGTGATCTTACTTTGAACAGCTGTAGCTCCTAAACTACTAGGCCAATTGCCACCAAATTTCGACAGGAGCTAGATACATAAGTTATCTACAACTTTTGTATTCACCACATTCCCAGCAAACCAAAATATCATGGGGAACTTTGTAAAGTCCCAAGAACTGTCTAGAAAGACATAATGCCAGGAAATATTTATTAACTTATGTTGCAAACAACTAATTGGACAAAACCAACTCTACTTACTTATCACACATGTCACAAGATCACCAGAAAGTAAAGTGTTCACCACCAATTCATTTCTTTTAATGCCTTTCTTAATTTATTTAATTAATTAGGGGAAATGGTTAACATATATGAAAACTACACCATTTAATCTACAAAAATTACAGTAGGTACCACATACTCCAAGCAGACTACTATAAAAATTTCACATACTTTGAGCAAGTATAATCATCCTATACAAAAATGGCAAGGCATAAAGGCTTAAAATGACATAATTAGGAAACCCTAGTGAAACGTATCAAGCAACAGATTTTATCTTTTTTTCCTAGCATCCTTAAGGTACTAGGACATTCCCCACAAAATTTCATGGTCATTGGATTCATAGATAAATTACAAAAATTCACACAAAGATCATTCAATGATAAAAGGAAAATCTATAACTCAAAAACCATACATGCAATGATTCTCAAATTTTTACCAGAGCTTCTACTAAGCAAGAATAGATTACCAACAAAATTTCATAATTTTTGGAGCACAGGAACTCAAGATATAATTTAAACAAGTTTGCATGCATTTGAAAACATATTTCAAGTTTCAATTTAATTCATCCAAAACTTCCACTACAAGTGTTCATGTTATATTTTTACTAAATACTACACTTCACTATGATCCTAACAAAATTGGAACCACCCAATTTGGAGCTACCAAACTCTAGATATAGATTTTACAAAATAGCATCAAAACTAGAATTAATGAGCTATCCTTTCCACTCAATAGACGCTGACAGCTAGGGCCCTTCGGTCAGTGGGACCCAAGTGTCAGTGAAACAAAATAGAGGAGGTGGCTTGGGACGGTGCGAGACCGGTGAAGCTCACCGACGGCGGCATATCCAATGACGACGACGAACGGCACCAACGTGACCGCCTCGACCTCCCACGTTGATTGGTGCCCTAATCTCACTCTCTACCGACCTCTAAGCACTCCGGCCATGGAGCTCGGCGGCTCGGCCATGGCGCACAGCAGCGCGCGGACCATGTTCTGGCCTGACCTGGACCGGCGGGGATGGTAACTGTCATCACACAAGCAATGGTGAGTGACGGTGAAGCCAAGATGGAGGCTAGGGAAGGAAAAGGAGAGCCGTGTAGTGCTGGCCACAGCGAGAACCACTCCAGGCGAGGTGACAGCAATGGCGACGGTGGCGGAAATGGCCAAAGGCCCTCACCTACGGCTCGTCTGGCTCAGCGAGGGTGACGGCGAGGAACGTGGGGTGCTAGCGGAGCTTTGGGTGGATGCTTGCTGGCTATGGTACCGTGGCGAGCATGCACAAGCATGGCGGAGCTGGTGGTGACGACGATGGTCCGCTGTGGGAGAGCAGAGGAAGTAAGAAAGGAAATGTGGCGCTAGGGGGCTCTCGGTCGTGTGCAGAGGCTTCAATTGCCGTGCTCTGGCCCAACATGGCCTGAGCAAGCAGGTGGCCGGCGACGCGTGGCGCCACACAGCGGTGAACTTCTGTAACCGGTCGGACTACTGTAGCTCGCCATCAGTTAAGAACTCACAGTCTGTCAGCCCAAATTGATGACGCTTGATCTATAAAAACCGTTGATGATTAGTGAAATCCATCTAAATGAAAGTTGTAGCCCTACATATAGTCTATAATTCATATTAAATGACCAAGACCAAATTCTCAAGGGATCATGAGTAAAATCATCCCCAATGTCGAGCCAATGAAACTGAAAACTGGTTTTTGACTCAGAAATTTTCAGAGTCTCCAATTGAACCTCAAAACTGACTTGTGGGTCCCTTTAGAGCATGTTCTGCACATTTTCATGACTTGGCTCCTAAACAAAGTTTGTTCCTTATAAAATTTGCTACAACTTTGCTTTAGGTTGCTCAGACATGCAAACACTCTAAGCTACACTTTTTAAACAGTCAAACCCAGGAGGTCTAGGGGTCTACAATAGTCAAACCATGACTTGAAAACCTAATTAGGCAAAATGACCAACATGAATATTGTTCCTAATGACCTTCTAAGTATAACTAAGTTGCTTAAGAGGACAATTAGCCACACCACACATTGGTCACACTAAAATCAAGCATCACATGTACTAAAACAAGGACAAACAAGTGACTTTGTGACTTCTGTTTCAAAACCATGTTTCATGTGTTTCATGAGTTGGTGGCATTGTACTAGCTAACCATGTTTCACTAAAGTGTGTTGCACATGTTGCACTTGAGTGTTACACACTATGCATTTCCTAAAACAATCACACATAGAATGTAACAATACGTTGCAATGTTTCAAAAGCATGTTTTCAGATAATTTCAAACTCATGAATGGATGAATGATGCTCATGTTTATGAAATGCAAGTGCAAATGTGGGAGCCAAACACCTGAGGTGTTACAGCCTTCCCCCCTTATAAAAATCTCATCCCGAGATTTGACAAGCGTACCATTGTTGAAAGAATTTCTTATAATCGTCCCTCAAATAATCTTCTCTTTCCCACTGTTGCATCACAGTTCACTACCCTGATTACTCCTCATGACCTTGTAAAACTTGACCACCCAACTCCGAGTCACTCGCTCATGAGTGTCAATTACTCAGACCGGCTTTTCTTCAAAGGTCAAATCAGATTTTAACTCGATGTCCCCTAGTGGAACTCGCTCTTCAGGGACATGAAGATATTTCTTCAATTAGGATACATGAAAGACATTGAAGATAGCACTCATCTTAGGAGGTAATTGGATTTTGTATGCTACCTTACCACTTTGTCCAATGATTTCAAATGGACCTGACATATCTCGGCATAAGCTTTCGCTTCACACCAAAGCGTTGGACACTCTTTATGGGTGAGACTTTCAGATAAACAAAGTCTCCAACTTTGAACTCAATAGGTTTTCTACGATGATCAGCATAACTTTTCTGCCTAGCTTGAGCTATGGCCATATGGGTTTGGATAGTACGGACTTGTTCTTTAGCTTCTTGAACAAAATCAATTCCATAATATCTCCTTTCACCGGCTTCAACCCAATTCATCGGGGTTCTACACTTCTGACCATACAAAGCTTCAAATGGTGCCATCTTGATGCTCTCTTGATAACTATTATTATAAGAGAATTCAACTAGGGGCAACCACTTTTCCCATGAACCCTTAGTCGAGATGACACACTGCTCTCAGCATATCTTCTAAGATTTGATTCACTCATTCGGTTTGCCCATTGGTTTGTGCAGATGATAGGAAGAGCTTCTTACTAACTTAGTTCCTAATAACCCATGTAAGTGCTCCCAAAAGCGAGCAGTGAACTGTGATCCTCTATCAGAGACAATAGTGTGAGGTATCCCACGAAGTCAGACTATCTGATTAAAGTATAACTTCGCATAGTCAGTTGGATGGAAATCTATGCAGGACAGGAATGAAGTGTGTAGACTTGGTTAGACTGGTCTACAATCACCCAAATGGAGTTAAAATTCCTCTGAGTAGTAGGGAGTCCAACAATAAAATCCATACTGATCTCCTCCTATTTCCAACCTAGAATAGAGAGTGGCTGAAGCAATTCAGCTTTCATGTGCACCGCTTTGACTCGACAATAAGTGTCACACCTAGCCACATAAGCGGCTATCTCTTTCTTCATTTTGGTCCACCAAAAGTGTGGCTTCAAATCATGATACATTTTGCTACTACTAGGATGAATAGACAATTTCGAGGAATGTGCTTTGGATAGGATTTGATTTCTAAGCTCTCTATCTTTCGGAACAACTAACCTATCCTTAAACCATAACACGTCATTCTCATCTACCCAAAAATGCTTGGTTTTTTGCTCTTTCATCTTGCGCTTGATGTGGAATACACCTGAATCTATCTTCTATAGCTCGATAATTCAACTCTGTAGAGTACAACTAACGGTGATGTTGTGAAGGACTACAGGATGTAGGAGTTTTGACAAATGGAAGTCACTTTCAATCAAAGAGTGGTAATGAGATTTCTTGCTTAAGGCATCCGCAACAACGTTTGCCTTGCTAGGTTGATAGTGCACTTGGAGGTTATAATCATTGATCAACTCGAGCCATCTTCTCTGACGCATATTCAACTCAGGTTGAGTGAAGATGTACTTAAGACTTTTATGATTAGTGTAGATATTACACACATTGCCGAGCAAGTAATGTCTCCAACTGGAGGGGTATTCCTAACACAAACCCTTGCTTCCCTCGTTAGGGTCGCAAACAAGTCACCTTTGGTACAATTCAGGAGTCATGGGTCTAATTCAGTGCCACAAAATCAGAGAACCACTCTGCCATGAGTGCTCGGTGACTTAACCCGCCCTTAGGCTTATGCCAATGGCTCTTCACACTATCCTTACTGCCATCCAGATTACTGACCAACTGCTCGTGTTCCTGGCCTGAATTGAGCTACTAGGCTTCGTGGTCAGAATGAGTTATCCGACCAGCTAAATGTTAGGTTGCGTTCAACATTACTATAAGGACGTTACAACGTATCGGTCCTTAAACAACACAGATAGGGATAGATTCACACCCAAGACCTCCATGCCTTGTTGCTGCACTACCATCATCCCGTCCGGTCTCTTTTCATTATTAACACATGGTTCTTTTCTATAATAGCAAATATAGCCATCCGTGACCTAAGGCTCATCCTACATCTCGTAGGTGATAGGAAATCACTCGACTTCTACCGGTCTAAGCATAGCTAAGCATCATTCGACCCTACACTTAATTAGGATTCATAGGATTTTATCTAGACAATGTAAGGATATAATGCAACAATTAGGTTCCTAACCAATTTCCTATACTTAATGCATCATCAACAATAAAAGATACTCAAGATATTTGTAAAAACATGGGAGACTTAGAATGCTCTAGGGCTTGCTTGGAATCCAACACTAGGTTAGTGTTTGTTAGACGACACTCGCTAAGTCCTTCCATCTTTGGGATAGGCTCACCATGCACCTTCCTTAGGTTCGGCTCCAACATCCCATCCGGCGCGTGGTTCATCTAGCGTACCTAATTGAGATACACGATGCAAGTACATGAATGCGGGTAATGGTAATAAAAGATGCATCACATAAAAACATTCAAGACAAGCACAAGGCTACACCACATGACATGAGTACTTAGAGAGCAAGCTATTCACATCAAGTCCAACATCGAGATAGCAAGTACATCAAGGCATGGCATATTAGTTTAATTAAGTTCTATTCAAATCACTTTAACTTACCAAGTTTAGACAACCTAATATACAATTGCTCATCTTCAGTTAAGGACCTAGCACCTAAACAATCAACAAGAACAATGCTACAAAGCATTCACACAAGCATTCATATTTCAGCCAAACTAGGACTATACATCAGCATAGTAAACTGACCATAACTGGAGATTTACAAATCCAAATGATATGAAACAAGACAATTTGGAAAAATTGTCTACAAGTCATATTTAATCATCCCAGCATGATTCCCAAGTTAAAAGGGTCAAGCAGTCATATTTATGAAATCTGGTCCAGAAATTCCTAGAGAACTACTAATTTCTGATGACCAACTTAGAACAGTCATAACTCACAAATATTTGGCCAAATGCCATGAAACTTTAACACAAGATGTTTAAGTGAGTTATCTACAACTTTATTATTATCATCTTAAGATGATTCTATAGATAACAAGGCCAATTAATCCAATAAATGCATCTCTGTCTAAAACATGGATAGAAACAGACATGCTAGTTTAAACAGCTATAAATAGAGTTATGCATGCCCAATAAATGTGGTTGTAGATTTTTTAGAAAGCTTAGCAAATTCTAAATAACTTTGTTGTAAACACCTAAAGCTAATTCTACTATTAAGGAGGCCCCACAATAAGAACAACGAAACCCTCCCTGGGTTTAGGCAGAAACAGCCAGAGAGATTTAAGCAAGTATAACTCAAGATCTACTTAACCAAAAATCATGATATTTAGCTTTTTGAAAAGCTTAGTAAAAGTACTACAACTCATGTATTATCATAAAGTCATGATTCATAATTAATTGAGCCAATTAATTCAAACATACTAGGACTATTCAGAATAGGAGCAAAGCAATACAGGTAATTTGTTATTTTTATAGATCTTAAACTATCAAGCCTAAAATATTGAAATTTTTACCAGACATCAAGAATAACCTTAGTAGAACTCCACAAAAATTTCATAATTATTTGAGAAAAACAACTATAGTTACGAAAAAGACAAGACATAACTAGTATTAAGAACCTAACTGCATAAATCTATTTTTATAGCAAAATATTTAAACTAAAACATGCCATATTATAGATCTAATGCATAGAAAATTTTGCAAGGATTCCAAAAAGTCCTCATTTACTATTTTATGATTTGTCTACAAATTACTATGAATTTTTAAAGCTGATCATTCAAATATGCCAAAATCAAAAGAAAAGGAATGCAAATCTTGCATCAGGGTCCCTGTAGAAAACATAATTCAAACATCAGCGAATAGGTCCTTCAGGCACTATTCACATGAGTCATAACTTCGCAGATCGACCCCTCCCTTTCTTTAAATTTCCGCGTAAAGTCCTTCACGCGGTCCAAACAGAGGAGCACACCAGGCTTGCTGTTGCCGGCCGGAGGAGTTACATCGGCAACGATTGAGTGGCAGGGAAGGACCAGGGGAGTCATGCGCATCCCACTGAACTGCTCAGCCCAGCCGAAGACGGTCCAAGGCAGCCCGACCATGCTGCACAAGGCGGCGCTACTCATGGCTGCTCCATCGGCGGAGCCAGCCGGCGGCAGACAAGATTGGGAAAGGGGAAGTCGTGGTGCGGTAGGATTCAGGAAGGGTCAAGGAGGGTTCGGTGGTGGCAGCGGGCTGCGCGTGGAGCGGCAGTGAAGGAACGAGCTGGTGGCCACAGAGCTTCCACGGTGGCTATGGCTGTAGCTCCGAGCGAGAGGAAAAGGCAACGTGAGAGAGTGCCAGAGAGAGAGGGCAGAGAGCGCCTCCCCATTGACACAGGTCGCCGGGGTGCAGGTGCACGCGTTGGCAATGGTAGGCACGAGCTAGCGAACGGGCATAGGCACAGGGAGGCCACTGTGGCAGCTGAAGTGCTGTGGCTGGTCAGCCATGACAAGCTTCAGACATTACAAAGACTGAAGGAACTAATACTACCGCAAAATTACGACTGAAACACAAGCTTCGACTCCCTCAAACTCTCGAACCTAGCCCGATCCAGCGAAAGGTGTAGTAACAATAATTGTAGAGCTAGAAGCGATCTACAAGTTTGTTTACAAGACTTTGGGATTATTTCGGTTCGGTTTGCAAACTACAGAGCTCTAAACTAGGGTACATGAAAACTAAAACTACACTTTAGACAATATTTCCAAGTGCCAAAACAGCATTGAAAACTGCCTTGGGAACCTATTTTGGGCATGCTCTACTCATTTCTAGCTCAAGGTCATTAAACAACTTTTGTTCCTTATGAAAGTTACTACAACTTTGCTTAAGGGTGCACAGACATGCAAACACTCTATGGCACTGTTCCAGTTCAGTTAAACAAAAGCACTCAAGAGGAGCACCTAGTCAAACTAAACCCTAGAAGCATAATTAGGCAAAGTCATTAACATGAACATTGTTCCATTAGACATCCTAAGTGTATCAAAGGTATTTTAGTTACCAACATCACCCACTTGCACTCAATCACACATGATCATAAGCATACACATAGGGAAAACATAAAATAACAGGTCATGTCTCACATGTTTCATATGTGAAAGTTCATATAAGGACGCTTGATGCTTATGCTCATGCAATACAAGTGCAATTATGCAAGCCTAACACCTAGGGTGTTACATCATCCACAGATTCGGTCTCCCGAACAGCATCATCACCGACCTCAGAACTACATTTACTAGGCCATCACTTTTGGGACTTCTGCGAAGGCCGTTGCATCTCCAGTCAAGTACGCCTCTGTTGCCCATCCTAGAGCCAACGGCCTAGGTCAAACGGGCAAATGGCATGATCTTTGATGCCCTCAAAAAGAGGCTATATTAGAAAGAAGAAAAGCATCTGGGTAGATGGCTCAAGGAGCTACCAGCTATAGTCTAGGGGCTGCACACTCAAGCTAGTCACAGCACTAGTGTGTCCCCATATTTCTTAGTCTATGACTTAGAAGCTATATTACCAGCGGATATTGCCTTCCAAGCACCTAGGGTGAAAAATTATGATGAAGAGCGAGCCACAGCTATTCGGACAGAGGACTGTCGATAGGGTCGAGGAAGAACGCCTAATCACTTGTGTCTGCACAACCAAATATCTAGAAGGCTTGCGGAGGTACTACAACCGCAACATCAAAGGTCATTCATTTGCTATCGGTGACCTCATTCTCCACAGAAAACAAAAAACCAAAGGGATGCACAAGCTCTCCTCCCCCTAGGAAGGGTCTTATATCGTCAAAGAGGTTACCCGACCAGGATCTTATCGCCTACGTGACTTAGACGGAATCGATGTCCCCAACTCATGGCACATTGAACACCTAATACGTTTCTATCCTTGAAACTCCCTAGATATGTACTCTCCACGTTATGATGAATAAAGTTTTGGTCTCCGAAATTTGTCTCCATTATTTCTCCATTATCGTTTAATCTCCACTTACGGTCGCTAAGCTTTCAGCTACTCCATAATGAACTCCTAATATGAAATCGCCATAACTGTGCCGACCATGTTTTCTCCAAATCGCCGAACACGTTTTCTCCAAATCGCTGAACACGTTTTCTCCAAATCACCGAGCATGTTTTCTCCAAACCACCGAACACGTTTTCTCCAAATCGCCGAGCATGTTTTCTCCAATCCAGTCGAACACGTTTTCTCCAAATCGCCGAACATGTTTTCTCCAAATCACCGAACACGTTCTCTCCAAACCGCCGAACATGTTTTCTCGAAATTAGCAACATATTTCGCCAAACATTTTTCTCTAAATAACCGAAATATTTTGCTCCAAATCTCAAAGATATTTCACCGATCTGTGAGCAGCATACGTTCTTTTCTGTTCTCTTTAGAGAAGACCTAGTCTTCGATCCCTCCCTACATGTGCCATGGGCTCCATGCTCTATGTTATGGGTGGTCGGCTATGGTTCCTTGGTCACGCCTATTCCTCCTACACTGTCCACGGGCTCCGCGCACAATGTTATGGACTATGGGCTATCCAAGGCTGAGAGCTCCGCACAGAACTAATTGCTCGGACACCACTTATATTACGTATATCTCCAAGTTATTCCGACAAGCGACGAGCAGCACACGTCCTGATCTGTTCTCTATGGAGAAGATCTAGTCTCCGATCTCTGCCTACATGCACCACGGGCTCTGTGCTCTACGTTATGGATGGTCAGCTATGGTTCCTTGGTCACTGCCTATTCCTCCTACATGTGCATAAGCTCCGCACTCGACGTTATGGACTATGGGCTAGCCAAGGCCATGGGGGTCAGTACCGAACTAACTGCTTGAACGCTACTTATACTACGTATAATTGCGTTATGATTAAAACTACGAAGATTTTTTACCAAAATACAAGCAAACTACATACACATGCACCTTATAACATTTATCACATACATAAGTGTTTTAAGCGCTTTTGCGCGTTCTAACTCCACTATCTAGATATTACAGATGATAATCTCCGAGCAGATCACCGAGCTTTGCTATCACCGCTCATTTCACCAAACAAGTTGATGTCGTCGGCAAGTTTTTTTCGCCGCATCCTCCACCTCATCCTCCAGCGGCTGGGTCTCTGCTTCGCTCAGCCCTTCAGCGAATTTGGCCCCTATCGACTGAAGGTCAATGGATTGATAGTGGGACTAGACGACCACAAGGGCATGAGTAATGTCGGTAACAATGGTGTCATGGTTGAAGTTCTTGAAGCTCTCCCATGCCATCTTGCAACTTTCGATGATGATGTCTGGGCGCGGCGGCCTACCGTCGGGTTGAGGAGCCACCTCTAGGTCAACATAGTCGAGCACTGGTTTCACTCCAGCAAGTATGGCATCAAACTTGTCCCTCTAGGTTTGGGCATCCTGCTCTAGCACATCAAATTGTGCCTTGACCCTCCGACGGTAGTCTGCAAGCATTACAAAGTCCAATCAAGTAAGGAAACTACTTCAGCATTAACTCCGACCAAGGAGTACTCACCGTTCAACTCTTTGGCCAGTTTGTCTGCTTGCCCTATCTCCTTCGCCTTCTCCTCTCAAAGTTGTTCAAGGGCCTAGCATAGCTGGCTGAGTTCCGTGTTTTGTTCTACAAGCACAACAGTCATCGCAAAAAATATGGCTGTTCAGCAATATCAAGCACATTCACTGATATATCGTACCTGCTTTCTGCTCAGATACACTTCTGAGCTACTCGGATTTCTATTCCAGTTGCATGGAGGTACTCACCAGCTCTTTGGTATTGCTCCATAGCTGCTCGGACGTAGCCACTAACTGCTCAGATAGGACCCCCTTCTGGTGTTCTAGGTCTCGCGCCGGGCCCTCTGGATGTTTCTCTCCATTAGGTTCATTGCCTCTCTGAGTTTTTCGTTCTCTTCGGTAAGGGGTTCCATCCTCTTTATCAGCTGATGCCGCTACTCGGCAGTCTGAGTTATCCCCTACAAATGCACAATTATAATGATGAACTCTGATCTCCAACGTCAAAGATGAGCGATCCAGATGCAGTACCGACCTTGATTTGTTTCATCACTCCAGCAAGGGCGGTCTTCAATCTCCTCATCTCCCTGGTGGTGTCTTCCTTCTCGATAACCACCGCCTCATCGCCGCACTTGTGTTGGATTCGAACAGGTTGGGGTCAAGGTTTAGCGCGCTTGATTTCTTCCACTTGTCATCTTTCACCATAGCTCGAGGCACCACCAGGGTTTTGTGGCCGGACAACGGGTCCGACCATGCCCTACGACACCTCAAGAAGCGTTGTCTGCCCCTCGGGCGCCACCGACTTCACCACCCCAAACTCCTAGTGCATCGCCAGCAACTCCATCCTCTGCTCTCAAAGACCCAACGATTCCCACCGTTGACTCAGGCATTGCCACCGATCCGTCTAGTGTCAACGGTGCACGTTCGTCGTCGCCAAGTTCGCCAGCAACGGCTGGTTGATTCCTTTTCTGGCTACTGAGCTCTCGTGGATTCTAGGACGGCTGTCGCTAGTGTTGCCTCCACCATGGGATCAGCCCTCAGCTATTCGGTAGTCTAGGACTGGCACGATTAGACTATTCGCACTGCTTCACACTACATTAGATCAGTTCTTCAAGCTGCTAAAAAGCTAAGAAATGGCAACAAAATAACTCCAAGGCAAGGATACTTACGGTTATTCTACCGGTACAATTTCTTGAACTGGTGATGCCTACTCGAGCACCTAGGTGTGGCCATGGGGTTGACTTCCATGCTCTAGGGGTGAAGGTCCTATCTCCTCCACCATCGGTCTCTTGCTCCGCCTGCCGCTCTGGGACTTCCTCCGCCTGCTGCTTGGGGACTTCCATCACCCGTTGCTTAGGGGCTTCCATCGCCTACTGTGCAGGGACTCCCCTAGCCAGCTACATGGGGACTTTTTTGCTTTTCTTTGCTTGTTCCTCCGCGCACGAGCTACGCGGAGGTGATTTAGTGTTTGGTGGTGGAGCCACCAAAGTTTCAGTCATCATCTAACCACTCGAGTACCAGTGGTCCTTCATGTTCGAGTGGTCTGGTCACCACCAAGCGAGATGCCGCCAGATTTGAGGGGACCAACGGCCGCCATCTTCCTTTTCTGCTGGGCTGGCTCATCTATCACTGCCCTCTTCCCTTGGACTTTCTCTGATACCGAGGGCGAACACTCCGTCCGACCAGCATTGGTGCCTCTAGACTCTGATGAAGTGCTGGCCGCATCCACCTTAGGCTGAGCCGATGGCTGGGCGTCTACATCCCTCGGCCAATCACCCCTTGGCATGTTAGAGAAGTACACCGCTCTTTCCTACGAATGGATCTTTGCTTAAGTGAATCTGTTCACTGCTGGGCAATGCTTCAGGATTAAAAGTATCAGGAAAAAACAATCGAGATGGTTACCTGAGGAGGCGGATTTGTACAATTGAAGGCCCTCATTTGCCTTGGCCACTTGAACGAAGCATTGGGAGTGAATAACTCTATGGCCCGATCTAGGACAATTTTTTTGTCAGCCGTTCTGTCCTCTCCCGGGTCCCATCATCATCACCTTTGTAGTCAAAGCCCGGGTGGGCCCTCTCCTTGTAGGGCTGTATGTAGTGCACTATGAAGCTCGCTGCCACTAGTTCACCGCTAATCTCCACGCCTTTAATCAGGTCGAGGAGCTCCCTTACTTGTTCCATGTCAGCACTATTTAGGTTTCTCCAACCAGCTTTTCTGGTTCTCCAGGATATGGTGGATGTCATAGCGGATTGAAGGGCTGACTCTATTTCATGTAGAACCACTTGGAGTTCCACCCTTTCAGAGAAGTGTTTAGTGGTACATTAATGTACTCACTGGCCATCCCATCCCAGAGCTATAGATATACGTCCGCCGACCACCTTGGAACCACCACCACCCTTCTTCTTCAACCAGAACAGGTGTCTGAAGAGGTTGAAGTGCGGCAGAAACCCCTAGAAATGTCTCACAGAAATGAATGAAGATCAAGATGTGTAATATGTGTTGGGGTGGAGATTACACAGACTAATCGTCTAGAACTTCAGCAGATCCCGTAGGAAAGGATGAACTAGGGAACCCTAACCCACACCTAGAAATAATCCTCAAAGACTATAGCTTCATTAGTGTTAGGCATCGGGAAGGGCTCACCATTGGTTGGCCGCCATCCGGCGGTGACGCAGTCAAGAATCACGCCTACCTCCACCAATCTCTTGAGCTTCGCTTCCCCCATGCGCGATGGCACCCACTCTTCATCACAACTAGCTCTAGTGCCTGCCTTCTTTGGGCTTGCCTTCTTCGGGTTCATAGCTCTCCTCTTCAACGCCATCTCTCAGATCTGGATGGGGAATGGTGTCGGGAGCATGTGTGGATGCCAATCTAGAAATGTGAGGGCTGAGGATGAAGATGGAATGACAAAGTGGCAAAGGTATGAACACGGGATGCGGCAGCATAGTTATAAAGCACTTTCCCCACCCTTTCGCATTCGAGGGTTTTTAGGGAACCGTTCCCGCGATTTGTGCCTCTCCGAATTCTCTAATGTGGCTTAATGGGCCATAACCTGAGTTTTCACACAACCATAGCCCATGTTGCTCATTTATCGTCGTTGTTGGTTATTACTCGCCGAATAATTGCTGACTTCTCCGCCATTTATTGAGGCCCAGTAATAGTTACTGTACAACCATTGCTCTGGTTTTTTTTCTCCATGTTTGGGTTTTTCAGATATCTCCATAAATGGCTCGGGGACTAGCTGCCTGCTGGGCTGGTCTTTTTAATAATTTCTGACCCTAACACCATGTGACTATGTCACCTACTGTCAGACTCAGGGACTAAGTGGGCACACTTCACCTTGCGGTGAATGTGCTCTCTCTCATTTTAGGGCTACGCTCGAGGACTGGCTGTCTGCTCGGCTGGTCTTTTACTATTCTTCTACTTTGGAGCCTGGTACCACATGACTACACCATCTACTGTTAGGATCGGGGACTAAGTGGGCACACTTCACCTCGCGGTGAATGTGCTTGCTTTATTCTGGACGACTCCACTCCTCTTGAAGCTAAAGAAGACTATCTCCTTTTCTCAGTGGTTGGACTCTAAGTGGGCACACTTGGACCACTATAAAGAAATTTTTGATTTTGAACTTAAGCTCCTTACACCCTTATGGCAAGCCATGCTTGGGTTACGCTGCTCGGCTATAGTTCGCGCTGCTCGGTGACAGTACACGCTGCTCGGCAACTGCTCACAACTGCTCAGACAAGCTCAAGACGGCGTTGCACAATGGGTACAAGGTGCTTGGGGACTAGCTGTGGGGGGTATGACCCCAGGATACCCACGACAAACCACATGGGCTATGCCCTCAGGGGTGGCCTAGCCCATAAGATGAAGCCTTACAGGGCACGACTCTGCTCGATGTCTCCCGCAAGGCATCTGGAAGATATCCTAAATATATTACGAGATCTGTTAGGATATGTATGATCCTAAGATTCCTATAATCAGTTATTACTTTCTGGTTATCTCTTAGATCTAACTGACTTGTAACCCTGCTCCTCGAACTATATAAGGCGAGCAGGGACCCTCCTCCAAACTCACGCAATATCATATGATAGCTAATACAAACCAACAGACCATAGGAGTAGCGTCTTATGTCATACTAACGACCTGAACCTGTCTAACTCATGTGTCTCTATTGTCTTCTTGTTCTTGATCTCACGCTCCCCTACCGATCAATTTACCTTCATGGGATACCCCTCGGAGGACTGCCGACAATATTCTGTCGACACACGCATATCTCTTCCTCTTTTGACAAATTTTTATAGTTGCTCCAATCAACTATAGAAAGAGGTATGCTTGCATCCACAATATACTCAACAATAGAACTAATATCCCTAAAAGCATTGAGTACATGAATTGACCAAGGAAGAAAGTTTGAACCATCATTTTTGAGAAGCATCGGCTCCAACTCGATGGGCATCGACATCCTTTTCTCATGGTGGTGAAGCTTTAGATGAGAACCTCGCTCTGATACTAATTGAAAAGACCTAGGATGCCGCCTAGAGGGGGATGAATAGATGTTTCTAAAAATTAACACCTTTAAATACGGAAACGATTAGTAAAGGGAGTTTTCAAAATGGAAACTCCAAATAAAAAGGAGTACCACCCCTCACAAGTTAGCCACAAAGTATACAAGGTATAAATAATATATCTAGAAGCTACAACCCTGCAACACAAAGTTAGAACAGAGAATGAATATATTTAGCATAGGCAGGAAATACTAGACGTGTCCGGTAGGTATACCGGACGTGTCCGGTATGCACGTGTTCAGCAGAACAGCCTAGCACAGTGATCAATACCGGACATGTCCGGTATCTATACCGGACATGTCTAGTATACACGGTTTTAGTGGAACAACCCTAAACTTGCTTCTTTCAATTTCTAACTACAAATCAAATTGCAGGTACTTACTAGATATAACAATATACACAGATAACATACACAAGAGCAAGAGCAACACAAATATCGATTGAAATGCGAATTGAGACACGATATTTGTTTTACTAAAGTTCAGACTCGTTCGAGTCCTACTCTCTATTGAGGAGGCTGCGGGCAACCCAGCGAAGGTCAGCCCTAGAGGATACCATGAAGGTCACTCTAGTCGGAGTCTTTTCCAACTCCTTTTCCTCCTTCCACTAGTTGATTTCGAGGCGGTGGAATCGACCGTTACAAACTTTCCGAGGCACACCACAATCTCTTTGGTGTTCTCTAGTGATGCCTAACTATCTAGGACCAAAGAGTCCAAGAGTAACAAATGTGAATCATGAAATAGATAATATGCACAAGTGCTCAAGTGGTGGCTTGCTCTCCTTTTCAAATTCTCTTTTAACTAACAAATGGATTTTGCTATTTGGATCACACACTTACTAAGAGAGGGTTGGGGAGAGTTGGCAAGGCTCAAAAACGTGTATGTGTATCAACCGAATCAGCAACCTCCAAAGGTGGAGGCTTGGGAGTATTTATAGTCCCCTTGGAAAAACTAGCCGTTATATAGCCATTGCCATACCGGACACGCATACCGGACACGTCTGGTATGACTTACACTGTGCCAACAGTAACTAAGTTACAGTAATGTTGTGAGGCATTAGAACTCCCGATGAGTGCCAGAACTTCCAACTGTCAGAACTCCTGACCCTCAACACATTTGAAAACTATGGTAACTGAGTTAAAGTATGTGAGGTGTCGGAACTCCTGACCCTCAAGGCATTTGAAAAATAGTTGTTGGCTTCTGACCGTCCATACCGAACACATTCGGTATGAATACCAGACACATCTGGCGTGACCACCATAGTGAACTCTCAAAGTTAGTTAAGCACGAGACGTCAAAACTCCCAACCATTGTCGGAACTCTCGACCGTCAAAACTTCTGACTCACGTTGGAACTCCCGATGAACCAATCCAAGATCAACAATATTGTCATTGCTAGGCAAATACCAGACATGTCCGGCATCAATACCGGACGGTATTGCCAGACTAGCAAAAATCAGTTAGCTCCTTTGTCTCTCAAACACTGTAAAAACTCACATGGGTTGGCTTGAGCACTTATGAAACATTATCTATCAACATGATGCATCCCTCTTAATAGTATGACATTCCTATTAACTCAAACTTAAAAGTATAATGAATTTAAACCTTTTAAGTTGATCTCTTTCAACCAAAGTCGTGTATTCCACTCTTCATCAAGTGAGGGTGCCAACATGTTGATTTCGATCTTTTCACTTGAGCATAGCCATCTTGAGCACATGACTTGATTCCATTCATCAAATTTGAATAATCTCAAATGTATCATGTCACTTCCATCAAACACTCTAATAGTGATTTGATCCTCCACATAGACATAACCATCATAGCTTGATTAGTATCTCAACTAAATTCAAGTACTTTCTTCTTCACCCTAGATAGGTTCTTCGGCCGCCAAGCTGTCGCTTGCCCTTCACCCTTGCTTAGTACCTCGAAGCCTTTCCTTGCTATCTTCACCATCTCAAGCCATCAAGTCACATCTTGTGTTGAATCATCTATTCAGTTGTATTGTTATATTTTTCATTTTAATTTAGCAAGCTTCAAATATGAGACCATTCCATATGCAATCCCTCATGTCTCATTAATTAATTCTTTCGAGCTTGCTTTCATATAGTACATGAAAATCCCACAATAAATAAGCCTTTGTATGAATTCCATTTGCATTATTGTCTTATGCTTGAACTAGATTGTTTATACAATAACACATCATTTTGGCTTTCATTAAGTACCTATGAGATAATCTATTACCTGTCCACACTTAGCAATTGGGTTAGACCTTTAATCACGTTCTCATTTAATCATCTAAAACTCACTAAAGGGCTAGATGCACTTTCAGTAGTACTCATGTAGCTCTACACTTTGTATTAATGAAGTTTTCACTGATTCACCACAGTTTGGGAGATTTGGAGGTTCGAAAATCGACTGTCAGACGAATTGAATCGGCCCTTACCGATTCAAATTACTGGCCATTATGGCTGACCATGCCCAGGCCGCTCGCACCGCGTGACGGCAGTCCACTGGCGCTAGCCCGCCCTGCCATGCCAAAAGGGAGAGCCCTCGGTTCTCCACTAACCCACCCGCTCAGTCTTGCTCTTGCTTTCTCTCTTGCTCGTGAACCTCTCTAGAATAGAGCAGCACCATAGTAGCGTCGCCGCCATGCCTCTGCCGTGCTCGAGCACCACCACTATAGCACCACCGCTCAATCACTTGTGCCCATAGCTCTGCCACCACCTCCTCCACCTCGACGACACACCATTGCCTTAGCTCAAACCAAGGTAAAGGCCTACGGGCCATCACTATCGCCACCATAGCCACTATGCGCCGCTAAGCTCAAAGCTCGCCCATGGCCAGCCCTATCCACCATAGCTCCTACCTTCTTCTCCGTTGGTCCATCGTCGCCTTAGGTCGTAAGTGCTCGTGCCATAGCCTAGTACACCACTACCGCCGCTATCTCACAAGAACGTGCGACTACACCACGCGTGCCCACCATGGCCATGAGCTCTAGCTCGCTACGTCCAACCTTAGCTAGACCCCATTGTTCCCCTCTAGCACATGTTTCTATAGTTCCATTAACCTTAGCACCATCATCGAAGATGGAGACTCATCACCCATCACTGGCTCGCTAGAACGGCGACACCACCACCGTGCTCTATGCACCACCGCGCCGCCATACACGCAGCCAAGCTTCACTGCCACTCCACTATCACCCTAACCTAACCCTAGAGCTCTTCGAGGACCTGCTAATGTTGTAGTTGTGCTCACCTGGACATGCCGTCGCTAGAGACGACGAGTCCACCACTATGCGCCACCGTTGAGCCACCATGCTTGCTGGCAAGGTTGCTCTAATGATCTGTCGAGCCAGCTAAGGGTACCAACGAGCGCGTAAGGGTGTGAGGAGCACAACGCCGATGACGCTACCATTGATGACCTCATCATCGGTCAACCACGCGCTCTGCTTTGGTTCCACTAACGAGTGGGCCCGAGTTGATTGCAGGACCCACATGTCAGCGCCTGAGGGTGTATAGACCGGGTGTACCTAGCATTTAGGGTTTAGTTGGTTTTTGAATTATTTTCACACATTTGAATACAAACTTCAAAAATTCATATCAGGAGCTAGGAGTATCCAAATTGGGTGAACCAATTTTTTTTGGATTTATATTGAAGTGTACTATTTGATAAAAATATAAAATCTATTGTTTAGTCTATTTTTCTAGGAGAATTAAATTAAGCAAGATAAGTGCTTTTAAACTAGGTTATATCTTGTAAAATGCATAACTTGAGCTAGGAAGATGATAAAATTATGATTCTAATTTTGCTGGTCTTGTGTTGACATGCTTTAGCTAGGAAAAATACTAAACCTATAGTAGGCATACTTGAAATATGGTCTTCATATTTAATCCTAATTAATTGCTAGTTTCTAGTGAAATTGAATGGGGTAAAAATACATAATATATGATCATGTAAATTTTTATACAATATTCTTGTGCTAGGAGGAAAGTAAGAAAATATTAAATCTGTTGCTTGACATGTTTCACTATGCTAAACTATTTTTTGCTAAACTAAGCATATGTTGCTTGTCATTTTTGTAGAGGTGGCTATACTTATCCAAATGACACGAAAATTGTAAAGTAAACTCTTAGGGTCATTTGTAGGCTAATGTAATTTTCTTAGATTTTATTGAGCACTAGAAATATTTATCCTTTAAATCACCTTATTATATAAGGAAATTGATAAATGAATATAAATAAATTAGTTAGGCATAACCATGTTGTTTTCTATGATGCTTATGATGCATATGATCTATTGGTGCTATTAGTTAGACTTAGAAGTAATTGGTTATATGCAGCTAGTTAATTATTGCTTTACGATTTAACTTGATGGTTGTATGTATAGTTTCTGTTATGGTGGTAAATTCATGATGATAATGATCTTCTCTGTGAAACTTGTTAATAACAAAGTTATCGATAACTTACTTATCTACATTATGTTAAATTTTTATAGTTATAGGCCTTATGGTTTAAGAATTATAACTGTTAGAAGTATGCTGTTAGAAATACTTGTTCTCTAGATAGATCTAAAAGATGGAATTGTTTGGCCAAGATAACTATTGAATCACCTTAAGATGATTAAAATAAAGTTATAGGAAATTTTATAAATCTTTCTAGAAAGTCCACAACCATATTATTTAGATGTGTATAATTCCAGTTATGGTCAAAACAAGTAGCTGCTGTCTTGTAGTCCACAAAATTGCTTAGATAAGAATTTGTTTAATTACTAGAGAAGAGATATACGCCTACTCAGTAAAAGAAAATTTATCTTGTTATCACCTTAATGCAATGCTGTTGAGAACACTTATAAGGATGCATTTCATCACACTTTATCATATCATATATGTCAGTATATATGCATTTATGATATCTTATTTCATGCTCATGCATATTGGATCATCCAAGGGGATCAGTTTATTGGAATTCAATGAAGAAGAAGAGGAACATCAGGAGGCACCTCATCCCATAGCTCTAGAAGGCGAGGGGCAAGCTCTTGAGGACCTACCTGAGTGTCTGGATCATCGATCAACTTCTTTTTTCAAAGGCAAGCCCTAGAGCATTTTAAGCCTCCCATGTTTTACAAAATATCACTTGAGTCCTTTATGTTTGATGCATTATGTTATACGAGTTGAATTAGAAACACATGATGCATAGAACTACCTTGTCTAGATAAATATACCTTTAACCCTATCCTTTATGTTTAGACCGGTAGAAGTCGGGTGATTTTCCTATCACCTACGAGATATAGGTGGATACCAGAGCACGATTAGCTATATTTGCTATCGTGGAAAAGAACCATGGGGTAATGTAACTAGAGGTCGGACGAAGTCTATGCGTAGGTTGACTCATGTGATTCCATCTGTGCCGATTAAGGACCATACCATTGTTGGAACTTCTGATGAGATTAAATGCATGTCTCTCACTTAGCTGGCCGGATAACTCATTTCGACCACAAAGCCGAGTAGCTTAACTCAGGTCGGGCCCTGTTCTGTTAGAGTGCGCACTCTAGATGGTAGTAAGGATGTGTGAGAAGCCAGATGTGAACCAAAGGGTAGGGTAGTCCTGATCATCCTAGCAACTGGTTGTCCCTAGTTGTGTGGCGCTGATCAAACCCGCGAAATATGTACCTAAGCTGCAATAAAGGCGATCGTTGATCTGGCCTGCCTGGGTTTGTGTTAGGAATAAATTCCCAACTGGGTGAAATCGATTCGAATCGTCGTCTTCTCCCGGACAGTGAGAAACTTGGCTAGCTCCAATATCGTAGTAACTGGATTATGGAATGATGGTTATGGTGAACTTGGAACTTTTACACCGGCTATGGTTACTACTATATGCTACTAAATGATATACGACATGTTTGGCACATGTTAGTTGCTAATCTAGAGAGGAATAACTATAATTAACTTGATGACTGAATTATAAATATATAACTGAATTAGTAGCTTTTCATGCAAAATATTATCAAGCTAGCTCCACTTATAAAGTCTTACATGATCCTTGGAGTCACTTTCTTTTTGGTTTATGACGGGTAAGTCTAGTTGAGAACCTTCTCGTACTCAGGGTTTATTTCTCACTTGTTGTAGATGGTACAGTCTATCATGGCTACTATAAGAACTACTTCTGTCCTGCCGTGGACGAGGAGTAGGGCCCTAGGCAAGACGTCTCTTGTTAATTCCCTCTATCATGCTTTTATGGTTGTGATCATGGACTGTCACTGTATTGGAACAATGATGTGAGGTGTTGGTTTTCAAACTTAATTGCTTCCGCGACTATTTTATTTGAACATGGTTTGTAATAACTCTTAATCGTACTCTGATGTATGATGTTGTATTTGTGAACTGATGTAACATGTGACATGTGAAAGATCCTTGTTTGGTTTTGGTAATTAAGTGACAACCTAGGTGGACTAATTGTGTTTATGTAAGATACACAGGTGATTAGTCCACATGTACATATGTGTGAGCAACATATGCTATGAAGGTGAAAATGGCTTGGAGATGTTGCAAAGCTCACACATATGATGATGAAGGAGCTTATTGCACATGAGACATGACATTGAGTCATGTGATCAAGGTGGAGAAGATCAAGACAAGACTTGGCTTGATGGACTGGTTGCAAGCGTGAAGGGCAAGTCGAAGGTTTTAGAGTGATGGACCGCGTGGTGGTGAAGCTTGAGCAAGACTTGGCGTCGATGGACGATGGCAACGGTGAAGAGCAAGTAAAGTCAAGATCGATGAACCAATATGATCACGTGATGATATGAAGTGGATCATATCATTGTTGATTGTGTTGGTGCATGTGTTGCATTGATGTTGGAGGAGATGGAATGGAATGAACAAGGCAAAGGTATAACCTAGGGCATTTCATTTCACCGGTCATAGGTGTATAGAGAAGTTTATGACCAGGTTTAGGATAGATGGCCATACTATTAAGAGGGACAAACTTGTTTGCATATCGGTCATCTAGTGCCACTTGAGTGATCTAACTTTGCATCATCACTAGAATCGAGTGGCATGGCAAGTTGAGTGGCTAACATCCTTTGGGAAATGATTGTAAAAAGCTAACATACATACACATGGTGGTGTACACTTGGTGGTGTTGGCACATTTACAAAGGAGGTGGTGTTTGCAGGGTTGAGACGGGTTTGGATCCCTCTCGGTGGGATTCAGCGCTTTCAGGAAAATAGAATGTCTATTTTCTATTGTAAATTCTTGTGGTTGGCACATCAGAGCAAAGGTGAAGAAGTTAGAAGTGAAAACGAGTTGATCGTGAAGACGCTGGCGTCGGTCAACTGACCGGACGCTGGGTCTGGAAGCACCGAACGCTGGCAGGGTGCGTCCGATCAGGCTGACATATGGTGACGCAGAAGCTAGAGTGTGACCGGACGCTGGGCTGCGTCCGATCACGTGCGACCGGACGTGTCCGGTCGAAGAAATACGCCTCGGATACCTTACTAGAAACGACTGGACGCTGGGGTCTAGCATTCGGTCAGTTGAAGCTGCTGCGTCCGGTCAAGACAAGTGACCGTTGGAATCGGGACACGTGGCTGTCTGCGGGCGACCGGACGCTGAGGTCCAGCGTCCGGTCAATACGACTGGAGCGTCCGGTCGGCCCGATTTTTGTCCAGTGAAGGGGTAACGGCTAGTTTAGCCCTTGAGGCTATAAATAGAAGTGGCCTTCAGCCATGGCTGGTGCTGAGCACCTAAGGGGACTTAATGTCCATGCTTGTAAGTGCTTGGGAGCCCTCTATCACACATATTCTTGATAGTGATCATTCAATTGTGTGAGTGAGCGATTCTAGTGTGATTGTATCGTGATGTTGCATCGAGTGGCACTAGGTGATCGAGTTGCAAGCCGGTGGTGCTTGTTACTCTTGGAGATTGCCACCTCCTAGATGACTTGGTGGTGGTCTCTGTCGAAGCGCGCAAGAAGCTTGTGCGGCGCTCCGGAGAAGTGCTTGTGAGGGGCATTGTGCTCGTCCCGCGGGAGCCGCGAAGAGCAACTCTAGTAAAGCATGTCATTGAGCTACCCTCACTCAAGGGGTAGGTTCTTGCGGTACCCGATGTGCGGGCTTAGCGGGTGATGCTAATTAGCCGCCGAACCACCAAGTGAGCGGTCGACACAACGGGGACTAGCGTGTTGGCAAACACGTGAACCTCGGGAGAAAAATCATCGTGTCAACCTTGTTCTTCCCGTTGGTTTGCATCCCCATTACACAAGCTTGCGATTACTTTTATACATATTAAGCTTGTGTAGTTGCTTTTGTAATTAGATAGCTTGTGTAGCTTGCTAATTACCTTCTTACTTGTGTAGCATAGAAGTAGCTCCCTTGTGTGGCTAATTTGGTTTTAGTAACCTTGTTAGTCACATTGCTTAGTTTGTGTAGCTAAGTATTTACGCTCTCTAATTAGGCATTGGTTGCCTTGTTATTGAGCATTGCTAGTGAGCTTAGTTGGCTTTGTGCTTTTGCTTACTAACATATGTAGGAGCTCCCTTGTTGCTTAAAGTACTAGTGGCATAGGTTTATGTGACCGTGCTTCTAGAATTGGTTAGGAGAGCTCTAGCTAGTCCGGCATCTTTGTTGCTTGATTAGTATCTTTGTAAGGTGTTAGTGAACATAGATAGAGGGGTGCAGTCTTGACTAGACCGATAGTTTTAATTCCGCACTTGTTTCGGTTAGCTAACGTAATTAAGTTTTAAAAAGGACTATTCACCCCCCTCTAGTCGCCATCTCGACCCTTCAACATGTCTGTTGAATCATGTACGATCTTGGTTGTATGTTGATGGTTAATCGAGACCCTTCGTGGTACTCGATGGATTACCGAGTTTATATGACTCAAGTATTATAGTGTGACCGCTTGCGAGCTTTCATTGTACTTGTGCTCTTATAAATTGGATGGTTCTGCTACACGCCCTCCCCTATGCCGTCTCGGGCACTAGCCAACGCCGCCATAGTCGCGGCGGTCCTCCCCGTCGAGCTCCACGCAACTCGCGCGGAGGAGGAGCCGTCAGCCAGCTGTCGCACGCGCTGCCAACTCACACGGGAGGGAGAACCCTGCTGCCGCCATCCCTGCCGGCCGAGCGGCAATGCCGGCAGCCAGCTTTGGTGGCGGCACGGTGGTAGAAAGAGGGAGGAAGGGGGCGACGCTAGGATATGCGGGGTGGCCTCTCGTGTCGCCCGTGTGGGAGGCGACGCGGGGGCGAGAGAGTATAATGGGAATGCGCTAAGCACGTCGGATCGTATTATATTTATAGCAATGGATCCATTTCATGTATCGTAGATTTCTCATACAGCAATTCCAAGAGCCTTTCTATATCTTTTTCATAATAGAAACATAAATTTCGAAAAAAGCTCTCCAACGGTTTTTAATTAGATCTTTAAATATTATTTTTCTTTATTTTTTGAATTTATCGTAATTTATAAAGATGAAGAGTTGGACTGTCATCAGAGAACACGCAGGAGGATTAAAATGAAAAATACAGAAATGATTTTTATTTAAATGGCTCTTGAATTTTAATATAATAATAAAAAGAAAAAATGCCCACAAAATCGAGCATGCCCGAGCCGACCGAAGGAGCTAGAAGCCGTACAGATCAACTGGCATTCTCTCATTTTATATATAATCCTATTTCCTATATATAAATATAAACCCTGGCGCTCTATCCATGGCTGGTGCCTCTCTCCTGTCCCCATCCTGCGCGCTCCTCCGCCGCCTTCCCTGCGCGTCGCACATCTCCTGCTCGTCGCGCTTCAAGGTTCCGTGTTCCGTACTGGAGGATTTGGATTGATGATTATGGAGACTACGCTCAGGTTTCACTCACCATTCCCCGTTGGGATTTTTTCTTGATTTCGCAGAGCTTCGACCGGGTTCGCCGGTTCTCGCCCGCCGCCATGTCGACTTCCTCAGGACCAAAGGAGGCGCCAGCGAATAACCCGGGGCTCCAGAGCGAGGTCGACCCCGCCACCAAGGGCTACTTCTTGCAGCAAACGGTAACCCCAGCTTTACTCCTGTCTATTTCACCGAGGTGTTCATCAAGCACTTGTGCGTGCTATTCAGCTCGGATTTCCAGTTTTGGTGCTCGATGTGTGGATTTGACATAAGTAGTCCTGGCGCACTTGATAAGCAGTGGGATGATGCGTGAGTAGTTGCTGTGCTCGATATCCTATCTGCCCCGCACCCCAATCCAAATTTGCTGCTGCTCATGTTATGTGGATTGCAAAGAAAAATTGTATCTGATGTAATGCATTTTATACCTATCAAACAATTTGGATATCTCAATTCTGAAACAGATTCAACTCTGAGCTCACTTTGTTACAAGGGCTTGTAAGGCAGGGCTCCAGATCCTGATTCACCCTGGAAGCCCCGTTTTCCTTTTTTTTCGTCGAACTTGCAGAGCTGGACATCATTGCATTAATGCACAATTGCTTTCCATTGTTCTGTTGGAAAAGCAGAAAGAAATTTACAGATTTTGATTGGGTCATGAAAACAATATGTGCATGTATGACCAAACCTCAAAGAAATTCGCACATAACAGAAAACACACATTTTCAGAGAACATAAGGGATAAGTTAAGGCAGGACATGAACAAGCTCTTTGGGTCACATAGAGCATGTTTGGTTCTCTTGCTCGCCCTTGCCTAACAAGGTTAGAGGGGAAGGAAGCATCTTTGGATACTCTTGCTCGCCCTCACCTAGCAAGGTTTGCCTTGCGTAACCTTTCCAAGATAGGCTAGTGGGCAAGGTTGGGCAAGACAACAAATCATGCCCATAGTTGCGTGATCGCACATGAAGAAATTGACAAGCTCACTTCTTGAAGTTTTATCTGGTCCTTAAAAATCATCTCGTAAATCATAGTTTATGGTTGAAAACGTTTCAAGTGCACCTGGCATTTACACATTTCAATGGTCAGATGTAAATAATTTTGTCTGAAACACAACAACAAAGCACCATGGAGGTAGGCTTGTGTGTGAAATGCATTCAGATAGTTTCATATGCAGTTGTCCTGGAGTTCTCTTCAGGAAAGCACCATGGCAGAAGTACTGGGAATGCAGCACCATACATGTTCAAAGAATAATATGAGCAGAGGAAACTCACATTCAGAGAACATATATTCAGTTTGTTTGCGTTCACCATTTCACAACCTTTTCACTCCTTTTGCATTTATATTTCATGACTGAATCAGCTCAAGCAAGAACATGCTGCAGCTACTGGTACATGTAAAAACTGGAGTGAAAATCATAATGTAGTGCCATGTCATTTCTAGAAGGGTAGGCCTGGTGCAGTGGTAGAAGCTCTCCACTTGTGTCCTCGAGGATCTAGGTTAGATCCAGCTTTCCTTGCAAAATAAATCAAGGGTAAGACTGCCTAGAAATTCCCTTCCCTAAACCCTACCTTGTGTGAGAGCTTTCAGCAGCTTGTACACCCTTTTTTGATCATGTCATTGTTAGCATGCACTATGAGCATGACAAGTAGCAGACATCACATAGTCCACAGAAAAATTAAGTGCCAGACATCACAAATATGCAAAATCCTGTGGGCACTGGCAAAATCATCATCGTTCTATATACATGGATATCGATTTCTGCAAGGAATCGGTGCTTAGGAATGCTACTAAATGGGCCCTTAAATCTCAGAATTTGATTCTAAATATTTGATGGGGCTTGTATTGCTACTATTCCTGTTTCTTTGCTAAACTAAAATCGTTCCATGGTTTTGGAATTAACCATTGGTGGGCCAGCTTATTACCATAATCATTTCTGCTGTTGTACTTGCGGAGGTAATGATCACGAAAATTTCTGTTTTTTTGTTTCAGATGTTACGTGTGAAGGACCCAAAAGTGAGCCTTGACTTCTACTCACGTGTGATGGGCATGTCGTGAGTTTTATTTCTTTCTCTTCCTCCAAATATAATATTCCTATGCTGAGAAAAACAAAAACAGCTCATTTCTGTTCTTGTCGATAGCTACGTTCTGTAAATGTGGGGATGCTCTTAAGAGAAGTCATGGGCTGGATACACCCCCCCCCCCCCCCCCCCCCCAAAAAAAAAAAAATTCTGGCTTCAAGGACAATTAAGCTCTGGTTGAAAATATGGAAAAAAATGCAATGTCCACATGTTAAAGCGGCCTGCCTAGTTGCCTGTTGTGTTGATGATGAATGCCAAACTTTCCTGCCCCATACATGCAGGATACTAGCATTATTGTTTATTTGCTTTCTGGGTAATGTCAGCAAATCATTTGATGTTATCTTTTAGTAATATGAAAAAAGGCTGTAGTCCAAAAGCTGATGTGTTGTCATGAACCTTGTTTGTGATGGGTTAATAAAGCGCAGACTGCAGAATCCATAAAGAGGCCATACATGGAAGGAGGTGAAATGGAGAGTGAATAGATCTAGATTTTTGGCTTTGGTGTGATTATTTGTTTCATGCCTTGTTTTATTTGTACTTAATTCTGAACAGCATGTTGCCTGTCCTGATATACACAAGTGCTAGCTCGAAGCTAAGTGTTAGACTGTTATGGCGTTTAGCCTTGCTGCGTAGGGCGTATGGAGGTGAGTGGAGAGGATGGGGGTGCTGGCGCTGGCGGCGGCTTGGAGCCGTGGTGGCGCTAGGGCAACTCGTGAGAGGAAGTGGAACAGAGGACGCTGGGCGCCCAAGGGTGTCAAGATGACACAATCCCAGGCTAATCTCATTAATTTGCAAAGTTTGATTCTTATACAATCTGACCCAACAACCTGACGCTAGAATTAAGGAAACTTCTAATCAAATCAAATCTAAACAAACTGATAGCTGACCAAGTCTGGAACCTTGGCCCCTGGCCGGTGGTGTCCGTGCTCAGCCACGTTGCTCCTTGGCTCGGCGTTCATACGTCTTGCCGACCATAACATCTCTCCCCCCCTCGGGGAACAGCTCGTCCTCGAGCTGGAAGGAGGGGTGAGCTTCGCGAAACGCAGGGACCGGCTCCCAAGTCGCTTCAGACACCGGCATGCCCGCCCACTCGACGAGAACGTGCCACACGCCGCGGCGAAGTTCCGATCGGAGCACGCGTTCCGGGCGCTGCAGCGGCCGACCGTGGCGTAGAGGAGGCAGGGCCGGTGCAGCAGAGGGCGGTGTACCCCGGAACGGCTTCAGGACGCCGACATGGAAGACGTCGTGGATGCGCGCGCCATCTGGAAGCTGGAGACGGTACGCCACCTCACCGACTCGGCCGATCACCTGGAACGGGCCGGCGTACTTGGGCGCCAGCTTGCCCCTGCCCCTAGGCACCAGGTTCTTCGTGTGGCGGTGAAGCATCCGAAGGAGAACCCAATCGCCGACGGCGAACTCGAGGTCGCGGTGGTTGGCGTCGTAGAACCGGCGGGCATGCTCCTGAGCTTGAAGAAGACGAGCACGCACCTCCTCAAGGAACTCATCCCTGTTGGCGAGCAGGGTGTCCACCGCCTCCGTGCGCGCCTGCCCTCGGGACATAGGGCAGCAAGTCCGGGGGAGCACGACCGTACACCACCTGGAACGGGGAAGTCTGGAGCGCCGTGTGGTAGGCCGAGTTGTAGCAAAACTCGCCCCATGGAAGCCAGTCGAGCCAGTCACGCGGCCGATCACCTGTCAAACATCGAAGGTACATGGTGATGGTTTTGTTGACGGCCTCGGACTGCCCATCTGTCTGCGGGTGGAACGCAGAGCTCATGCTGAGCTTGACGCCGGCGTGACGGAAGAGGTCGCGCCACACATGACCTGTGAACACCGGATCACGGTCGCTGACGATCGACTCCGGAAAGCCGTGGAGCCTGACGATGTCCTGGAAGAAAGCGCGGGCCACCGACGATGCTGTATACGGGTGGCCGAGCGGAATAAAATGGGCGTACTTCGAGAACCTGTCCACCACCGTGAGCAGCACGCTCTTGCCATGGACCTTGGGCAGGGCTTCGATGAAGTCGAGGGAGATGTCGGCCCAAACGCGCGACGGCACCGGCAGGGGCTGCAGCAACCCGGCCGGATGAAGAGTGTCCGTCTTGTTCCGCTGACACACCGCGCAGGACCGCACAAAGTCAGCCGACGACGCGGCGGTCGTGCTCCACGAAGAATTCCGTGCGGAGGCGGAGCAAAGTCTTCTGAATGCCCTCGTGGCCCCCCGTGTGGGCGAGCTGGAGGACGTCGTCGAGGAGCGGCGAGGAGCTGGGCACGAAGACGCGGCCCTTGTGCAGCAGCAGCCCTTCGCGGACGCACCAGGAGTCGCCGTGGTTCCCGGCGGCCACGGCGTCGCGGCGAGCGCGCAGGGTGTGGTCGGCCTCCACCTCCCGGCGCAGGTCGTCGAAGAGCCGGAAGGTAGGCACCGAGACAGCCGAGAAACAGGCTGCGGGCGCCCCGGAGAGAGCGGCCAGCAGCGGCTCCTCGCCGTCCCGCCTGGAGAGAGCGTCGGCGACGACGTTGGAGCGGCCGGGGCGAAATTCGACCCTGAAATCATACCCAAACAGTTTGCTAATCCAATGATGCTGTGGAATTGTAGATAGACGCTGGTCCAGCATGAATTTCAAGGCGTAGTGGTCCGTCCGCACGACGAACGCTCGTCCCCAAAGATAGGGCCGCCAGTGTCGCACCGCCTGGACGAGGCCGATGAGCTCGCGCTCATAAGCCGCGACCTTCAGGTGGCGTGCTGCGAACGGGCGGCTGAAGAAAGCGATGGGCGCGCCGTCCTGGTGAAGCACCGCGCCGAACCCGGATCCCGAGGCGTCGCAGTCGACGACGAACGTGGCGGAGAAGTCGGGAAGGTGCAGCACCGGTGCCGAGGTGAGAGCGGCCTTGAGCTCGGAGAAAGCCGCATCCGCCGTGTCGGACCACTGGAAAGCATCCTTGCGGAGTAGCTGCGTCAATGGCGCCACTATGACGCCGTAGTTCTTGATGAAGCGCCGGTAGTATCCGGCGAGGCCAAGGAAGCCCCGGAGACCGCGCGCCGCTCGTGGGCGAGGCCACGACTGCACGGCCGCCACCTTGGCTGTGTCCATGGCCACCCCATCCACCGTGATGACATGGCCGAGGTAGTGGACCGCGGCTGTGGCGAACGAGCACTTGGACTGCTTGAGGTGGAGCTGGTGCGCATGCAGGACGTCGAGGACGGCGCGAAGGTGCTGAAGGTGCTCCGTCCACGACACGCTGTAGATGAGGATGTCGTCGAAGAAGACGAGGACGCAGCGGCGGAGGAACGGCTTGAGGACGTGGTTCATGAGCGCCTGGAACGTCGATGGTGCGTTGGACAAGCCGAACGGCATCACCAGGAACTCGAAGTGTCCATGGTGTGTCCGGAACGCCGTCTTGTGTACATCTGCAGCCGCAACACGCACCTGATGATAGCCCGACCTGAGATCCAATTTGGTGAAGAACTTGGCACCATGCAGCTCATCTAGGAGTTCCTCAACAACTGGGATCGGGAACTTGTCCTTCACCGTCACGGCGTTGAGCGCCCGATAATCGACGCAAAACCGCCAGGAGTCATCTTGCTTCTTGACCAACAGCACGGGCGCGGAGAACGGTGACGTGCTGTACTGGATGAGGCCGTGTTGGAGCATCTCATCGCACTGCCGCTCTAACTCATCCTTCTGCAGCTGCGGGTAGCGGTAGGGGCGTACCGCCACCGGCTCGGTACCCGGCTTCAAATGGATGTGGTGATCGCATGCTCTGGCCGGCGGGAGCCCCACTGGCTCAGCAAAGACGTCCTGGTAGGCCTCGAGCAGGTGCTCCAGTAGGTCGCGCTCGGACCCTTTGTCGGTGTAGAGGTCGGTCGCGAACAGGGAGGCTGCTGGAGTCGCGGGCGGCGCGCCGACCCCAGCCCACACCACGCGGCGGCCCTGGAACGTGAAGGCCATGCGCAGTGTCGCAAAGTCCCAGAGGATGGGCCCCAACGACCTCAACCACGTGAGGCCGAGAACCATGTCGTATGGCGCCAGCGGAATGGAGAAACAGTCCACCGTGAAGCGCTCGGCAGCTGATCCGAAGTTGCACACCGCGAGCGAGGCCTTGGCACTCGACGCGGTCACCGTTCGCGACGATGACGTGGGCACCTGGCGCTGTCGGTGAACCGGAGGCCGGCGCGGCTGGCGGCGTCGGGGTTGATGAAGTTATGCGTGGAGCCCGAATCCAGGAGCGCCGTGAACTCGTGGGCACCGATCTTGACGCGCAGCTGCATGGTGTCGCGCGCGCGGATGCCCGTTGCCGCAGACAGAGAGATCATGGGCTTGTCGGGGTCGAACTGCTGCTCCTCTGCCGGCGGGTCGTTGTCCGACTCTTCTGGCTCCTCCACAATGTAATCCGGAGCCTCGAGGTAGAATAGGCGGGCACATTTGTGACCGCGGACGAACGGTTCATCACAATTATAGCACAACCCCAGCTTGTGGCGTTCCGCCATCTCTTCCTGCGTGAGGCGCTTGAAGGATTTGGTGGCGTCCGTCGAGGCCCTTGACGAGCCGCTGGATGCCGACGGAGCCGGCAGGGCCCCAACCGGACGGCGTGCGGACCGCTAGGGTGCCGGTAGGGGTGGTCGCTGTGGGGCGTTGCGCCGTTCAAAGGCTCGGGCCAAGTGCATGGCGTGCTGCAGGTTCTGAGGTTGATGGAGCTCGACGTCCACCCGGATATAATCTGGGAGACCCCCGGTGAAGAGCTTCGCGCGCTGCAACGTGGTCAGATCACTGGCGTGCGCCGCCCGGGCCTGGAAAGCTTCCATGTACGCGTCCACGTTCGCCCCGAACGGCAGGCGAGCCAGGTCCGCCAAATGGTTGGTGTTGAGGGCGGGGCCGAAGCGCTGCAAGCAGTAGCGGCGAAAGTCCGGCCATGAGGGTTGGCCGATGTCCGTCTCCAGGACGAGGTACCACTGCTGGGCGACACCCTTGAGATGATAGGATGCCATCCAGACTTTGTCCACCTCGCGCGTGAGTTGGCCCCTGAAGAATTGCTCGCATTTGTTGAGCCATCCCAGAGGATCCTCCCTCCCTTCGTAAGTTTCGAATGTGATCTTGTGGTACTTCGGCACAATGGCGGCCTCGAACTCCGACGGGGGTGGTGGGTATGGCGGCGAGGGAGCCATGTGGGAGGAGGCCGGGGTCGGCATGGAAGCCACGGCCCCGAACCCTGGTATTGGCGACGGGGAGTGCGAGGAAAGCGATCTGGGTGATCGGCACACCGGCGGACGGCGACGATGGCGCCGGCTGGGAAGCTTGCGGGTCCGCGGCCGGCTGCTATGGAGGCGGCGGCGCCGGGAGGGACAGCGGCAGTGAGGGTGACACCGACGCCGATGCGGAAGAGTCCGCGGTGCCTGCCGCGATCTCCGTGATCACCGGCGAGGAGGTCGCGGGCAGAGTCGGGATGCCCCCATACCCGGGCAAGCCGAATTGCGGGAACGCCGGACGCCCGTCGAGGGCAGAGAGCCGGGCGCCCTGATGCGCCAGGTGATTGTTCATGGCGGACATCTGGAGCTGCATGCTGGCGAGCATCTCTGCGATGGATGCCAGCGTTGGTGGTGCGGCGGCCGGCGTGGAGTTCACCAGGCCTCCGGTCGTGGTGACCAACGGCAGGGACACCCCGGAGGTTGGGACGATGGAGGAGGCGGGTGGGATCGGGGGCGCAGAGGCGTTGGTGGAGGCGGCCGAGGAATCCATTTGCGGCGAGGTCTCTGATACCAAATTGTTATGGCGCTTAGCCTTGCTGCGTAGGGCGTATGGAGGTGAGTGGAGAGGATGGGGGTGCTGGCGCTGGCGGCGGCTTGGAGCCGTGGTGGCGCTAGGGCAACTCGTGAGAGGAAGTGGAACAGAGGACGCTGGGCGCCCAAGGGTGTCAAGATGACACAATCCCAGGCTAATCTCATTAATTTGCAAAGTTTGATTCTTATACAATCTGACCCAACAACCTGACGCTAGAATTAAGGAAACTTCTAATCAAATCAAATCTAAACAAACCGATAGCTGACCAAGTCTGGAACCTTGGCCCCTGGCCGGTGGTGTCCGTGCTCAGCCACGTTGCTCCTTGGCTCGGCGTTCATACGTCTTGCCGACCATAACATAGACACCAACCACAAAAGATAGGATGTAATCCTTAATTAAATGGTAACTTGATTGTCAAGTGAATGCTGCAGCCAGTTTTACTTTTCATTGCTGCTGCCTTGCATGCTTTTTGGTAGTTATTACTAGTCTCTTCCTCATATTTGATAATATTGAATTATTTGGTCATTGTTTTGTGATCAGGGTCAAAAGTTTTTCTAGGTATGTCTTATGATGCGCACGTTCTTCTCCAGGTTGCTGAAAAGGTTGGATTTTGAAGAGATGAAATTCAGTTTGTATTTTCTTGGTTACGAGGTATAAGTTTCTATGGATTTGTGAAACTATGCATCACCTGAAAATAGAATTTACAGAATCCTAATTCGTAAGTATTTATGTAAATTTAATCTACTGTGTGCTTGTAGGATGTGACCTCAGCCCCTGACGATCATATCAAGCGGACTGAATGGACTTTTAGGCAAAAAGCTACTCTTGAGCTCACCCAGTGCGTCTTGTTTCACTGTATCTTTGTGAGATGCCCTTCTTTAATAGCTTGAATGGTCACCAGCAAATTAATTAACACTTGGTATCTGTAGCAATTGGGGCACGGAAAATGACCCTGAATTCAAAGGTTACCATAATGGGAACTCAGACCCTCGTGGTTTTGGTATGTGCTTTGACCATCCATGTTCAATTGAAATGACTGAAAGTTGCTGTTTCAATTGACCATCCATGTTCAATTGAAATCACATAGTGCTCTAACACTTGTATTTGCTCACTTTTGTTCATTCAGGTCATATAGGAGTAACCGTGGATGATGTCCACAAGGCATGTGAACGCTTTGAACGTCTTGGGATTGAGTTTGTGAAGAAACCTGATGATGGTAAGTTAATTTGCATTGTGGTGTTAATCACAACAACAACAACAACAACAACAAAGCTTTTAAGTCTCAAATAAGTTGGGGTAGGCTAGAGTTGAAACCCAGCAGAAGCAATCAAGGTTCAGGCACGTGAATAGCTGTTTTCCAAGCACTCCTATCTAAGGCTAAGTCTTTGGGTATATTCCATCCTTTCAAGTCTCCTTTTATTGCCTCTACCCAAGTCAACTTCGGTCTTCCTCTGTCTCTCTTCACGTTACTATCCTGGCTTAGCATTGTGGTGTTAATCAAACAAGAAAAATAAATAGTTAAATACTTCTTTCTGTAAGATTTGTAGGGCTATGGTGTAACTAAGCATATGAGTAGGACTGATGTACAATAGGGATCGTCCAAAATATTTGAGGGGTTTAGCCTAGTGCTTACCCATGTATCTAGTTACCTACTACTTCTACTTTACAGTTTACCATCCAGTAGTTTTCAGGTTTCTTGGCAACCAAGTAGAAATCATAGCATCTGCTTTATGCAATTAGAATATGCTAAGGAGTAGGTACACCACTTGCCTATATAAGCAGTGGCTTAGCATCATCTTGTATCCCAAGTTTTGCAATTCAATACAATCCAAGCGGCCCATGGCCAAGCTATCCTCTGACAGCCAAATTCCTATTGTGTTCTTGTTTACCTGGGCAACAATTGGTATCGGAGCATGGTTAGGGGAGAGCAGAGGCCATGTCCACCTCCAGCGAGCGCGTCCTGAGAGCAGCAGCCGCCGCCGCAGCCGCCAACGCTGGCGGAGGAGCGGTGGTCAATCCTGGCGCCGATCAGGCTCAGCGCTTGGCCACGGCAGAGGCCGCAGCCGCGCAGGCGATCGAGGTGGCCAGGCAGGCAGCGGCCAACACAGTTGGAGAGGCAGCCCAGGGAGCCTTCGCGGAGCCCAGTGCGCCATCGGATCCCGTCACCGTCGCCAGAGCGCCGTCGCAGACGCGGAGGTCATCGCGGGTCACCTGCGGCCGTCCAGACGGTGTACAAGGACTCCGGCACGGGGACGCCATGGCCGATGCTGACCAAGACCAACTACCATGAGTGGAGCCTGCTCATGAAGGTGAAGATGCAGGCGCGCCAGCTCTGGGACGCCATCAAGTACAGCGACCTCCCGTACCACGACGACCGGCGCGCTCGAGGCCATCATCGTCGGGGTACCACCGGAGATGGGCGCACCGCTCGCGGACAAGGCGACGGCCAAGGGGGCGTGGGACTCCATCACCGCGGCGCGCATTGGCGTCGACCGCATTCGCCGCGCCACGCTGCAGCGGCTGCGCAAGGAGTGGGAGAACCTCGCCTTACGTCCAGGTGAGCAGGTCGAAGACTTCACCCTCCGTCTCTCCGCGCTGAAGCAACAGATGGCCCGCCACGGCGACAAGGATGTCGACGAGGAGCGGGTGGTGGAGAAGCTTCGTGCGGCGTTGAAGAAGTATGCCCAGCGGAAGATCGCGATCGAGACCCTCCTCGACTTCCAGGACCTCACCATCAAGGAGGTCGCCGGAAGGCTGAAGACGGTGGACGATCTCGAGGAAGAACCTTCGTCCGAGCCCATCTCCGTCGGTGGGAAGCTGATGTACACCTTGGAGCAATGGCTTGCTCGGCAGAAGGAGAAGAAGGGAGGAGACGGCTCCGGCTCGTCCAAGGACCACCGTCGGCGACCTCGCGGTGGCAGATAGCAAAGGCCCAAGGGAGAGCGTGGCGAGCGGGGCGACCGTGGCGGCGGCGGGCAAGGAGAGAAGGCTGGTAGCGCTGGCGGCGAACGCAAGGCGAACCGCGATGACACCTACCTCGACTGCCACAGCGTCGGCCACTAGGCGAAGGACTGCCCTCAGCCCCAACGCGAGCGTGGCGGCGCAGTGCATCTTGTAGAGGCGGATGATGACGAGGCGGCTCTGTTCCTCGCCCACGGCTTCCTGGAGCTGGAAACAAAGGACATCCTCTGTTCCAAGGCCGACGCCAGCCTCGACATCGACGAACCTCGGGCTCGTGCGTTCCTCAACACCGGCTCTAGCGAGGATAAGATGGATGGCTGGTACCTCGACAGCGGCGCTACCCACCACATGACCGGCCGTTGCGAGCTCTTCTCCGACCTTGACACCTTTGTTCATGGCTTGTTGCAGTTTGGCGACGCGTCAAGGGTGGAGATTCAAGGCGTCGCCTCGATCGTGTTCCAAGCCAAGACCGGCGAGCACCGAGTCCTGCACGGCGTCTACTTCATCCCGGCGCTGTGCAACTCCATCATGAGCCTCGGCCACCTCGATGAGGGCGGGTCCAAGGTGGAGATCGACAAGGGCGTCCTACGCATCTGGGATCGCCGCGGGCGCCTCCTCGTCAAGGTGAACCACGGGCCCAACCGCCTCTATGTTCTCCATCTTGAGGCCGCGAAGTCGCTCTGCCTCACCACGAGGAAGGACGACGACGCCTGGCATTAGCACGAGCGGTTCGGCCACCTCCACTTCGAGGCGCAGCACCAGCTCGGCAAGCAGGCCATGGTGCGCAGCATGCCGGTGATCAAGCACGCCGAGCAAGTCTGCGACACTTGCATCACGACGAAGCAGCGACGGTGCCCCTTCCCTCAGCAGGCCCAGTATCGCGCGTAGGAGCAGCTGGAGCTCGTCCACGACGACCTTTGCGGGCCCATGACGCCGGCGACTCTAGGAGGGCGGCGCTACTTCCTCCTGATGATGGACGACACATTCCGCTTCATGTGGGCTGTCCTGTTGCCGTCCAAGGATGCTGCCGCGGACGCCGTCAAGAAGATCTAGGCTGCGGCAGAGAAGGAGAGCGTCCGCAAGCTCCGGGTGCTACGCACCGACAACGACAGCAAGTTCACCGTCGCAGAGTTCGCCGACTACTGCGCGGGAGAGGGCATCCAGCGCCACTTCTCGGCGCCTCACTCACCGCAGCAGAACGGTGTGGTGGAATGTTGGAAACAGACCATGGTGGCCACGGCTCGGGCGCTGTTGAAGCAGAGGAGGATGCCGACCAAGTTTTGGGGGTAGGCGGTGATGACGGCAGTCCATCTGCTTAATCGCTCGCCAACGCGGAGCTTGCAGGGCAAGACCCCCTACGAGGCTTGGCATGGGCGCACGCCGGCGGTCGGCCACCTTAAGACGTTCGGCTGCGTCGCCTACACCAAGGATCTGGGGCAGCTCCGCAAGCTGGATGACCGCGGCAAGCCCGACGTCTTCATCGGGTACGCGGAGGGAGCCAAGGCGTACTGCATCCTAGACCCTGCGACGCAGTGTGTTAGGATCAGCCGCGACGTCGTCTTCGACGAGGGGCGCGGCTAGGATTGGTCCACTCCGGACGCCGGCAATTCGGTCACGACAGCGAGCGACTCCATCGTCGAGTACTGGGAGACTGGAGGAGCTGGGGGAGCACAAGGTGCTTCTCAAGTGGCGGCCGGAGCTACATTGCTGGTGCCATCACTCACTGCACCGTGCTCGCCGTCACCAAATCCGGGGGAGCCCGGAGGGACATTGGCAATAGCGGTCACTCCTCCAGCGCCACAGCCGGCCTCGCCAACGCCAACGCCAGCATCCCCTGCTGCTCCTACTGCTTCACCGGCATCATCAGCGGCGGCAGCTGTGGCTGGTGACCAAGTGGAGTTCGCCACTCCACTGGAGGATGATGAAGACAGACTTGACGCCTACTACGACGACGAGCCGTTGCGGTACCGCACGATGACGAACATCATCGGCGACCATCCTCCACCTCCGCCACCTCAATGCCTCTTCGTCGAGCTTCACCTCACACTCGCTGGCAAGCCTGCCAACTACGCTGAGGCCAAGGATGATCTGGCATGGCGGGCGGCAATGGAGCAAGAGCTCAAGGCGGTGGAGCAGAACCGGACTTACGAGCTGGTGCCGCTCCCTGCTGGTCACCGGCCTATTACCTTGAAATGGGTGTTCAAGCTCAAGAAGGACGAGCTGGGTGCGGTGATCAAGCACAAGGCAAGACTGGTGGCGCGCGGCTTCATCCAGCAAGAGGGGGTGGACTACGACGACGCGTTCGCTTCGGTGGCGCACATGGAATCTGTCAGAGTCCTCGCGCTGGCGGCTCAAGAAGGCTGGCCCATCCATCACATGGATGTCAAATCGGCTTTCCTCAACGGCGACCTCAAGGAGGAGGTATACGTGCAGCAGCCGCCCGGCTTCACCGTCGCTGGAGAAGAGGGGAAAGTCTACCGCCTCCGCAAGGCCCTCTACGGTCTATGGCAGGCGCCACGCGCCTGGAACGCCAAGCTGGACACCACGCTCAAGGACATGGGCTTCCAGCAGAGCGCTCATGAGGCGGCGATGTACCGACGGGGCAGTGGACGCTCTGTCTTGCTCGTCGACGTCTACGTCAACGACTTGATCATCACCGGCGCGGAGGATCGAGAAGTAGAGGCGTTCAAGGCACAGATGAGGATCTTCGACATGAGTGACTCGACCTCCTCAGTTTCTACCTCGGCGTCGAGGTGCATCAAGATGCCAATGGCATCACCCTCCGTTAGACACATTACGCCAAGCGGATCTTGGAGCTCGGCGGAATGGTTGGCTGCAACCCTGCCCACACTCCAATGGAGGAGCGGCTGAGGCTTAGCAGACACAGCACGGCGGCGGAGGTCGACCCTACACACTACCGGCGCCTCATCAGCAGGTTGCACTACGTGGTGCACACTCGCCCCGATTTGGCGTTCGCCGTCGGCTTCGTCAGCCGGTTCATGGAGCGGCCTACGGTGGAGCACCAGCAAGCTGTCAAGCGCATTCTCCGCTATGTCGCTGGCACGCTCGACTACGGTCTGCACTTCACCATGGCGCCCTACACCGCTTGCTTCGTCGGCTACTGCGACAGCGACCTCGCCGGCGACATCGACACGAGCAGTAGCACGAGCGGAACACTCTTCTTCCTCGGCAATTGCTTGGTCAGCTGGCAATCAATCAAGCAGAAGGTGGTGGCGCTCTCCAGCTGCGAAGCAGAGTACATTGCCACCTCTACTGCTGCAACCCAGGCCCTGTGGCTCTCCAGGCTGCTAGCAGAGCTCCTCGGCAGGCATGTCGAGGTGGTGGAACTGAAGGTGGACAGCAAATCAGCACTTGCTGTGGCCAAGAATCCAGTCTTCCATGAGAGGAGCAAGCACATAAGGATCAAGTACCACTTCATCCGTAGCTGCCTGGAAGATGGAAGCATCAAGGCTGATCACATTTCAACTACTGATCAGCTTGCAAACATTTTCACCAAGTCTTTGGGCAGGGCCAAATTTGAAGAGATGAGGGAGAGAATTGGTCTGAAGCAGATCATCCCCAAGGCAGGGCACAAGGCTAAGGGGGAGAATTGAGGGGTTTAGCCTAGTGCTTACCCATGTATCTGGTTACCTACTACTTCTACTTTACTGTTTACCATCCAGTAGTTTTCAGGTTTCTTGACAACCAAGTAGGAATCATAGGATCTGCTTTATGCAGTTAGAATATGGTAAGGAGTAGGTACACCACTTGCCTATATAAGCAGTGGCTTAGCATCATCTTGTATCCCAAGTTTTGTAATTCAATACAATCCAAGCGGCCCATGGCCAAGCTGTCCTCTGACAGCCAAATTCCTATTGTGTTCTTGTTTACCTGGGCAACAATATTGACTCGTGGTGTTTATTTGAGTCATAGCTTTACTCTGGCAGTATATGAACTTTATATTTGTGCTGTCCACCCTAATGCATCTGTAGGACCATCTTGATAGTCATTACCAACCTCTTAACTCTACAAGAAAAATGAGAAGTGAACAGTTCAGCAGTTTATGTTAGTATGGTGAAGCCTATGGTTGCATAGGAACAATTTGCTGATGTAAACATTGAAAGCTCTGCTTTCTTAAAATCATGGAGAACGACATGCTCTTTGGCTTATGGTTGATAATGCCACCTGCCTATTACCTTCAATCTAGTAATGATACCCCATTTACATTCTTATCTCTGTAGGAAAAATCAAAGGCATCGCCTTCATCAAAGATCCTGATGGTTACTGGATCGAAATCTTTGACCACACCATTGGGACGGTGACTTCTTCAGCATCATGAAGTGCTGTTCTTCACATATTTAGGAGGCTTTGCGTCCAGATTCTTTATACCTGTCATTATGAACTATAGTTGATTCCTTGCATGGTGCACAAGAACATATACAACTCTGGGCATAGGAGCTTCTTTTGATATGGGTGTCTGGAGTCTGGACTCGGATTAAGGGCTAGAATCTGCTTACTCCTTGTATCTTGTTTCAATAATAATATGTGAACTATGTTGAGGAATGAACAGTAGTGTTGGAAATAAAATAAGTTCAGATAGATTCAAGTTTGTGTTGTTTGTTTGCATATAGGCAGCCGTGAAATGTTGGATAAAATGCAAACAGGTGGTAAGGAACTTGTTACCAGGGGTTCTGTTGGGGACGTTAGCCAAAGCTGCTGGGTCACACGTTGGCTAATTTAGTCACTGGATGATTTACATGAGACAGTTACCGATTTTTCAACTTGTGAGAAGGATAAATTTCTGTTGGGAGTTTGGGACACATCACTGGGTGAACCTCCTCAACAAATTCTCCTGGCACACACTACGCGACATAGTAGTTCATTCATCTGGATGCAACATAATCCATGGACACACTTGCAACAAAGTTATGTGTCACTGGCCAAGGCCTAGGCAATGAAAAATGACAACCTAAGAAGTAACAATTCCAAAAGCTATTACGGTGAATTCCACATCCGAAGATAGTTAAGCATAGTTGACATTTGGAATGTAGTACTCCTTCTGTTTTAAATTATAAGACGTTTTGTCTTTTTTAGGTACGTAGTCGTCTTATAAATTGGAACATAGAGAGTAGTTCTGATCTGCGCAAATGATATAACCAACCTAGCATGATAATGATGATGCTGCGGGCAAGTAAGCCCATTGCCAGGAGACCGGGGGTGCCAGGAGACCGGGGGCAAGAATGAAAGGCTATGCTAAAGAATTGGGCTGATTCTGCTGCAAAACTAGATGAGTGTAACAAAGCAATACGCAACTCAAAATGGTTGTGGTCAACCGGTGGCAATGCCTGCAACCGAACTTTGATAGGGAACTCAGGGTCTTTTTGATTCAGCGGTGAGCTGTAAAATGTTGTTGTGAGCTGTGAGCTATGTAAGAGCTACTTTGAGTTATGTGCTATGAAAAAACTGTAAGCTGTTGAGTTAAAACGACTATGAATTCGAGAATTAAAGGCTCAAAGCACCATGCTCAAGAGAAACGCTGATATTTTTGGATGAAATTTGATCAATGTATGTTCAAACTGTATATACTGCCATTACCACTGCAGCAAGATGAGGCATAATTTTCTTAGGATCAAAGCCTAAATTACAAGGTTTCAAGTATCGGATATCCAGAAGCTATAAAAATATGTAAAAGCTGTTTCATTAGTAAGTTTATAGAAAATATGAAAATTTATTAATTATACTAGCTATAAAAATGGAAATAAGAACATGTCTAAATGGTCCATTATTTCATAATCATTCAATCGATCAGCTTCCATTTTATATTCATTTAACTTTCAACAATAAGCAAAGTAATTGTCTTGTATCCATTTCATCAATTATTAAGTAAAGGGCACAATGGTGAGGTATATATTATAGTCGTCTAGAGTAAAAGAAAGTTGAATATTTTCCCCAATTTAGAATTAGCGGCGCTTAAAAGAAGTTCGCGGTTGAATCAAATTGTGGTGTTTAGCATAGCTAAAACATCCTTGGCTATAAAACAAGAACAATTAGCAATATTTTAACAACATTTCTCTAAAAGGTTATGTCGGTGCAATGACGGGCTGCTTAGAACCTTGCTGAATTGTGGTAAGCAGAGCTGAGTAGAGCAATAACGTAAAACTACATTGATCCTCCAACTAAGTATGCTCATCTTGCCCGCCAGACCATGCAACTTAAAATCGAGAACGTTGTGGCATTAAGGGGCGGTGCTCGAGGTGGGACCACGGAGATGCCCCTGGCGACTGCGCCTGGTTGTGTGGGTCGGTGACTCGACGTAGATCCATGGCGGCTCAGGCAATGTCCGGTGTCCGAGTGGAGTGTGGAGATCAGAGCCAGATCGAGGGGCGGGGGCTTGGTTGAACGCCAAGTCGGTGATGCCATCCGAAACGGCCGTGCATCTCGTGACCGACTAGGAGACTGCAATTTCCCCCCTCCCTCCATGATCTCACCGACTTACCCGCGCGGCGCGCCTGTATAAATATATACGGAAGCAAGCAGCGAGGCTTCAATCCATCTCCATCTCTGTGTGATGGCAAGAACCGGCCGGGCAGATATGATGCCAACCAGAAGCGACGCGAGCCGCAACCGCAAGCGCCCGCGGACGGGCGAGGTGGAAGTGGGACACACGACGGCTGCCCCGCCAAGCAAGCGCTGCGACGGCGGCGGCATCTACGTCCCTCCGTACCGCGCCACCACCGACGACGCCGACGACGAGTCCGGCTACGAGCGCCGCAGCTGGGACGTGCTGCGGAGGAGCATCACAGGGCTAGTCAACAGGCAACCTCGGCCAACATCCGCCACGTGGCGCCGGAGCTCCTGTCCAAGAACCTGGTCCGCGGGCGTGGCCTTCTCTGCCGCGCGCTCCTCCGTTCCCAGGCGGCCTGCCCGGCTTCCTTCACGCCGGTCTTCGCGGCGCTGGCAGCCGTCGCCAACGCCAGGCTCGCCCACGCCGCGGGGGACACGCACTGGCTCGCCGCCGCGGCCACGTTCGTCGCGCACCTCGTCAACCAGGGCGTCCCGCGCGACCTGCTCGCGCTCCTGCTCGACCGCCCCACCGACGGCAGCGTTGAGGTCGCCATCGGCCTCGTCACCCACTGCGGCGCCGCGCTCCAAGAGTCGTGCCCGAGGGGGCTACACGCCGTGTTGGACTGCCTATGCCTAAGGAGCATCCTCCACGACGGCGATGTTGACAAGCGCGTCGAGTTCTTGATCGAGGATCTCTTCGCCATCCGGAAGGCGCAGCTCCGGGGTCACCCTCCCGTCCAGCCGGAGCTGGATCTAATCGAGCCGGACGACCAGGTGACGCATCAGATAGAGCTCATCGATGATGAGCTCGATCCGGAGTTCCATCTTGACGTGTTGAGTCAAGCCCTTCCTTCGAGCAAGACGAGGCGGCATACGAGGACCTCAAGAGAACTATCCTCGGAGACTTCAAGATTCAATCTTCTTCTCCTGACGACGAAGAAACCGACAGCGACGACGACGAGTCAGCTGGTGAGGAGTCAGAAACGGATCAGCCGCCGGTCGTCGTCCGCGACCAGACCGACACCGATCTCTGTTAGATAATTAGGTATTTTTATGGTCAATTTAATCAAGAAATAAAATAACAATAGATTTATGACGATATATATATGCATGAGTATATCACTAACAAACACTACAGTATGCAAGTATGATATACAGATCGATACAGTAAGAATGTAAAGTGCGGTAATCACAGAGTTAAGATTGTACCCAGCGGATGGTCTCATGCCGAAGGCATCGGAGGTTCCATTCGCAATAGTCGACATAGTGTGTTGCTTGAAGTCGTGGACCACAGTTGATACAGGAAGGTGTTCGCAGTACAGTCCCATGAACGGTCCCCAGGAAGAAGACGGGTTCCACGATCGATCACCAGAAAGAAGACAGGTTCCACGAGCGATCACCAGGAAGAAGACGTCGGATGAGCAGTCGCGGAATCGCTCCCTAAAAACCTAATCGCCGCACACTCCGTGCAAGGTTCATAGGCGGACGAGGGTTCCGGAGGCATCTGCTCTTCCGCTATTGGACTGAGGCTGTGACGGAAAAGCCAAAGGGCGGCTGAGATATGGTCTCTCGGAAGCGAAGCAGAAGAACTGGACTGATGGAGGACTTCAGATTTATGGCTGTGATGGGAAGGGAGAAAGACAGCGGAGGATCCCAGGAGACAGAGACACGAAGAGACGGTAACTGACGCAATCAGTTCGCCTCCACCATAAAGGAGAAAAACACCCGTGATTTTGTGGATTAAGTGGCAAAACCTGGCCATACCCGCCCGCTTGCTCGCCGTCCGCCTGCCTGGCCACGGCCTCGGCCCGGCCTGCGCCCATGCCCACGCCCACGGCCCGGTTCGGCCTGGCTGGCGACGGCGGCGACGGCGCGCGCGCGTGTAGCACTCATTTGTCTTTTTCTTAGCTTCTCAATTAAGATAGATAATTTTCAACCAAATAAGCCGAGTTAACGTTCAGTCAAAAACTCGTACAATATTAAACTATACAACGCTTAATGTTACGTACCATAGAGTTTTATTTGATTTATTAAATATTATACGGGCCAAGCCCATAATATATCCAACAATCCCTACTAAACTCTAGGGTTGTAACAAAATAGTCTCAGAACCATATTTTTTTATATATCAATGTTTCGATAGAGACTGTTAATTTGAACATCCATCTAGAGCAATATTTTCACTCAATCACAACTGAATAATGGACTAAGCCTTGAATTAACAGCTTTGTGTGAGGTGAATATCACTAAAGTCTTTAGTTGATACTAGGCTGCAAAAGGCATTCCCTCTGTTTGAAGCATATAAGTCATACTCCAGTGCCTTTCATGAGTATTTAGAGATCACCCAAATCTCATAAACTGTGACCAGCAGTCTGACTCATATAGGTGTGTTCCTCAAAAGATGTTCTGTAGGACAACATCTTTGCTTTAGCATACCACTTGGAACACATTAAGGTAAAAACCAACCTACCTTACAGAAAGGAAAGATATATATCAGAAATGAGTCTTACTAAGGATCTTTTCTCATAATTTACTACTAGCTTGTTTCACCATCCTACTTCACAGGATCTCCGGTCATATAGAACAGGTTAGCACTATAGTAAATTTCATGTGGGTCTCAAACCCATCTCTCTCAATGCACTTTCTATCACATTGTGTGATAGACCCTTAATGAATTTATCTGCCAGATTGTTAGACGTATGAACATAGTCCAACGCTATTACTCCGAAGTTTCTCAATTTTTTGATAGATTTTAGTCATCCCTTAATATGCCTTGTGGACTTCATATTATCCTTAGAACTGTTAACCTTCGTAATCACAGTCTAGTTATCACAGTTTATAAAAATAACTGGTATGGGGTTTTCAACAACCGGTAAATTCATAACGAGATCACGAAGCCACTCGGTCTCAGAGCCAGCGGTGCCTAATGCTGTGAGTTCTGCTTCTATTGTAGACTTAGTTAAGATAGTTTGCTTGCAAGACTTCTAGGAAACAGCATCACCTCCAAACGAAAACACATATCCACTTGTGGCATAAAGCTCATCAGCATCAGAGATCCAGTTGGCATCACAATAGCCTTCCAACACCTTCGGGTGTCCGCTATAACGAATACCATAGCTCATATTACCTTTTAGATAGCGCATCACTCTCTCAAGAGCACGCTAGTGATCATCTCCTAAGTTTGACACAAACCAGCTTAGCTTGCACACAACAAATGAGATATCAGGACTTGTTGCACTAGCAAGATACATGAGCGAACCAATGATCTAGGAATATCTCAACTGATTCCTTGCTATTCTCTGTTTTTTCCTCAATAGCACACTAGGGTCATAAGGTGTAGGAATAGGTCAACGGTCACTAAATCCAAAGTGACTCAGCACCTTTTCCATATAGTGGGATTGTAACAGAGTTACTCCACCATCACCTTCTCTCAGAAGCTTGATATTAAGAATAACATCAGCCTCTCCCAAATCTTTTATTTCAAAATTATTAGATAAAAATTCCTTCACCTCCTCAATCACTTTGACACTGGATCCAAAGATCAGTATGTCATCAACATATAAGCCACATAATAACTCCTTCACCCCCACCATACCGATAGTACACACATTTGTCAGCTTCATTCATAACAAAGCCAGCAGATGTTAAAGTTCTGTCGAACTTCTCATGCCACTGCTTAGGAGCTTGTTTTAGGCCATATAATGACTTTAATAATTTACACACCTTATCTTTTTTACTATTTGCTACAAACCCATCCAACTGTTCCATATAGATCTCCTCCTCTAACTCTCCATTTAGGATAGTTGTCTTAACGTCCATTTGATTTTTAACGTCCATTTGATAAATGATAAGACCATAGAAGGCAGCCAGAGAAAGCAAAACTCGAATTGTAGTCAATCGGGTAACCGGTGAATAAATATCAAAGAAGTCCTCACCTTCCTTTTGAGTATAACCCTTGGCCACAAGTCTTGCCTTGTACCTCTCGATAGTACCATCAGGCCTAAGCTTTTTTCTTGAACACCCATTTGCATCCTATAGGCTTGCACCCATAAGGACGATCCACTATTTTCCAAGTTCCATTAGACATAATGGAATCCATCTCACTTCATACTGCTTTCTTCCACAAGTTAGTATCAAGAAAGGAATATACCTCTTCAATGGTTGTGTCATCCACAAGGTACACAATATAGTCATTACCAAAAGACTTTGTAGTCCTCTGTCTCTTACATTTAGTGACTGTAGTGTCATCCTCAGGATTTTGCATATAGTGTTCCTCAATTTGTTCTATCGGAGTAAAATTTTCACGCTCATAGAAAATTATAAATTCATGACTAGTCGTGCTAGGTGTATTTTTCATAGGAAATTCATTCTAAAAAATATAGCGTCTCTAGATTCCATGATTATATCAACAGCCATCTCAGGCACACTAGAATTTATAACTAAAAATCTATAACCCATGCTGTGAATAGCATAACTAAGAAAAACATAATCAATGGTCTTTGGTCTAAACTTTCGCTTTTTATTTATTGGCACATTCACCTTTGCCAAACAACCCCAAGTTCGAAGGTAAAAGAGATTTAATCTCTTCTTCTCCCATTACTAGAATGGTGTAATTTCTTTATTTTTTGTGGGCACCCTATTCAGGACATGACACACTGTCAATATTGCATCACCCCACCATTCCTTAGATAGTCCCGTAGTCTCTAACATGGCATTAACCAAATCAGTTAGAATATGGTTCTTTCTCTCTGCAATCCCATTGGACTGTGGTGAGTATGGTGGCGTCCTCTCATGAATAATTCCATGCACTGCGCAAAACTCAGAAAATTCATTTGAGAAATATTCTCCCCCATGATCGGACCGCAAATATTTGATTTTCTTCTCAAGTTGATTTTCTACCTCAGCTTTATAGACTTTAAAATAATACAACGCTTCATCTTTAGTTTTCAATAAATACATGTAGCAAAATCTAGTACAATCATCTATAAATGTCATGAAGTATCGTTTACCGCCTTTAGTCAATTCGCCATTCATTTCGCATAAATCAGAATGAATGAGTTCTAATGGTGCTAAGTTTCTCACCTTAGTAGCCTTATGAGGCTTGCATGGTTGCTTCGATTGCATACACATCTGACACTTAGAATCTTTGACTAAGTTAAATTTTGGGATTAAATTCAGATTTGCAAGCCACGTGAGACAACCAAAATTAATGTGACAAAGTCGTGAATGCCATATATTCGACTCATCCAAAATATTAACATTGTTCACTACTTTATTACACACATCATCAAGCAAAGATAAGCGGAACAAGCCTCCACAATCATAACATTTTTCAACAAATGTTCTATGTCTCGACACAACGCACTTATTGGACTCAAGTACAATCTTAAAGCCATCGTGACACATTTGAGAACCACTAATAAGATTCTTCTAGATGGAGGGGACATGTTGTACATTCTTTAATAGCACCGTCTTTCCCAAAATAAACTTTAGAACGACCGTACCAGCACCAAGAACATGCGCATGAGAACCATTTCCCATGAGCAAAGCTCCAGTCCTGCCGACCTGATAGGAAGTTATGGCAGAACCTTCTAAATTATAGGGTCCACATGCACCTGTCACTGTCCAATGACCTCTGACGACTATGCATATGTTCTTGGTAACTTAAGAAGACTGTCGGGTGTCCCCAGTGAACCCCGAATCATCCACGATTTTCCGAGCAGGATCCCATTACAGAGTCATTGCAATATTACAACATCTATTCAAATATCTACATCAGAGTAAAATAGCGGAAGTCTTACAATAACTTAATTTATAAAATAATTGTTTCACAAACTAAGTACAATTATTATTACAAACCATAGTAGTGGAGTGGCATAATTAACATTTAATATATCACACATTTACTTATCATCATCGACCTGAACAACAGTCATGCAGCACGGTCCAAGACAGACCTACCCATGAGGCTCACCTGCAACAAGGGTTAATGAACCCTGAGTACAAAAGTACTCAACGAGACTTAACCGAAATATAAATGGAGTATACTTAAGAATGCAGGCTCGGGGGTTTAAGGTAGGGCTTTAGCAAGACTCAAAGTTCATTTGCGTAAAAACTCTTTAAAAAGATTCATTCAACATTTAATTCTTCATAAAGACCATATATGAATCTGCCATGATCCGTAATGAGATCATGAACTTCATATCAAACTCTTTCTCAAAACTTCCTCAAGTTTCATTTATTAACTACGATGATGAATAGTGAGTTGAGTCTCCATAACCGAGGAGCAACGATGATTCAAACTGATTATAGCCCAGCTAGGGATTTCCAACCACACGACAGATGTAGGTCCCCAACCAACATATACCAACCCACCCTCGGATCCTCTAAAACAAGAATAGGTCCGCGCCACTCGAGAATACAGTACTCCACCAATCCAGCCCATTGCCACGTGGGTACACGCTATTCTCACCATCTCTCCACTCCTAGTGCGTGAATAGCTATTCTCGTAATAGAATAGCCAAGTTAAGGCTTATCGGAGTATGTGATCGGTACTACAAAGTCTCACCTCATGCAATTCAACCACGGACGTGTCTTAGTCAACAAAGGCGGAAAGAACCCGCTCACAAGACCTCCATGTCTTGTGGCTCCCATACACCGAGTCCGCCCGGTCTAGATTTATTACTCCACATGCTCATATCTCATGATCACATAAGTAACCAGTCGTCACTCAATTCAAAATTCAAACAAAAACCTAAATCATTAAGGTTTACTATTTGCTTTTATAAATTAATTATTTAATTCAAAATTATGAAATAAATCATCTTTCTCCAAATGAGCTCAAAATTTTTATGAAGGCTTATCACATAATAACTAAGTGGAAAAACAATTGTCATAATTTTTGGATAAATAATACAGTCTAGAAAAATCATGGAAGCTCATTTATTAATTAATTAGAGCAATTTTTATAACATTCAAAATGTACTAAAAATTAATATTTAATATTTTTCCTAAATAGTTTACATCACAGAGAGGTCACACAAAACTTTTCATAATTTTTGGAGCTCTAAATAATTCTATAAAAAAATAACAAATCATAGTACTATTCATTCAATTCTGCAAAATAGAAAAATCCATTTTCAAACATAGAGTCGCTGACAACGGGGGTCCCACATGTCAGCGTCTACCTCCCGCGTTCAACAGCGACGACCGTGGTCTGACGGTCAATAACTCGCCGCCGATGAGATCTTCGGCCATGGCCAATGCACTACCACGTTCCCCACATCACAGCGTGTCGATTGGTGCCACTAACTAGACTAATCACGGCGAGGTTCGAGCTTGACGCCGGCCATGGCGGCCATGACGGTGCGGCTACGCTATGCCGGTGAAATAAGGCCGGTAGTGGTTAATTGAATGGTCCAGGAAGCACTAGGAGCTCACCCCGATCACGTTGGAGTCGAAGGCCGAGCCGGAGGAGCAACAGAAAGGCGGGTCAATGAGCAGAGCAGACACGACGAAGCAGGCTATCGTCGACGGCGATGTTCCGGTGGCTGCGGTGGACGAAATGATCAAGCAACGAGGCACAAAGCACCATGGCAACATGGAGAAAATGGAACAACACTTCGCAAGGACAGAGGCTCACCATAGAGCTCCGGCCACGGTGAAGCGGGATCACCGGTGACGCTGCCGGCCGCGAGGAAGAAAGGCACCGAGCGACATTTCTTGGCGAAGTCAAGCTACAAGGGTGGGTTAGCTGGGTACGCAAGGAGCAAGCGGAGCTATGACGGCTTTGCTGCGACTGGAACGGCGCTACGGCAACGGCGCGAGCTCGACGAAGCTATGGCGGTGGCGTCGGGAAAAACAGAGGAGAGGAAAAGAGAAGAACGGCGATGGCACAAGCTTTGTAGAGCGGCCGGGAAGTGAGGAGATGACACGCAGCAGCTTGCTCATGCCAGCGCGAAGCCGGAGAAGGCCACGGGCGTGACTGGAACATCGAAGAAGGTCGCCGGCGGTGACAGCTGCTCGCTGGTACTATTCCAACTAATTACCGAATTACCATTCGTCTAATTTCTTCAAATTACTCCCAAATTTGTATAGTAACTCAAAAATCTCCAAAAATAAAAGTTGTTCCAAATTCTAAGTTCTACAACTTTGCTTTAATAACCATACCCAAATTATGCCTACATTTTAAAATGCAAGTTTAAAATCAAAAGGGGACACTTTAAGTATATTTCGCCTTTTCAAATTATTTCAAAATTTATATAACAACTTTGAAAACTCCAAAAACAAACTTTGTACAACTAGACAAGCTCTACACTTTTACTTTTAGGCTCAACCCCAAAATGTGCTTAGATTTTGAATTAGGTTTTCAGGGTAGAATTTAAACACTGAAAATCAGGGTTTTCGAAAATTTCAAAGCAGTACAAAGATTTTGAACTTGATTCAAACCATATAAGTCAACACATATCCATAAATGTAAACTTGTTTTAATATATGCATATTAAAATTTTTACAAACACTAAAATGAGGTGCAATACATATGACATGGCAGGTTTTAGTATTTAAACACCCGAGGTGTTACAGAAGTAAACAAAGAAACATCAGCACACACATAAATATTAGCACCGCTATCCATCCACCACCCAGGTGAAAGACAAACTGAAAGAATAAAAGGTAAAGAATTACCATACCCAAATGTTCCTCTTCTAGTCTCGCTAATCACCACGTTTGCTGATTTCTTTTCTTGCTTATATTTGTGGTCTGGGCATGCACTTGACCAATGCTCATCATTTCCGCAAACAAAGCCACATCTATATTTCTTGTTGTTTTTCTTCTTATACTGGGCAATTTGCTTAGACTTTGTATTGTTGTTCTCTTGCATGTTCTTCTTCTTTTTATTATGGGATACAAATGAATTTTTCTTCTACACCATATTGGTAGTGGAAGACTCAACTCCTTTTCTACGGTTATCTTTTAGTCTCGCCCTCTCCTCAACATCAAGAGATCTAATAAGCTCAGCCGCGCTAAACTCTTGTCTCTTGTGTTTTAGAGAAGTAGCAAAATCCCTCCAAGAAGGTGGCAACTTAGCGATTATGCCGCTGACCACAAACTTGTCGGGCAACAGACATGAAAAATATTATAGTTTCTTTGCTAGCGCCTGTATCTCATGAGCCTGTTCCACTACAGAACGGTTTTCAACCATTTTGTAGTCATGCAGCTGCTCCATAAGGTACAGCTCACTACCAGCATCAGAAACTCCAAACTTTGTCTCAAGAGCATCGAATAACTCTTTGTCTGATGTGCAAGATATGTAGTTTTTCTCATACTTAGGATGAAGTGCACTAATCACGGTGCCTCGAAACAGATTATCGGCAGCCAAGAACTTTTGCTCCTCCTCAGGAGTAAATTGTTCAGGCTTCCCCTGTGCGGCGTGATAGCAATTCATAGTAGTCAACCACAACACTATCTTGGCACGCCATATCATAAAATTCTTACCATCAAAATTATTCGGCTTCAAAGCACCAGTAAAACCACTAATAGAAAATTGTCTAAAATTAGATTTTTAGATTGTTAGATAATTAGGCATTTTTATGGCCAATTTAATCTAAAAATAAAACATCAGCAGGTTTGTGACGACATATATGTGCATGTGTATATCACTAACAAATGCTACAACATCCAAGTATGACATACATATCGATATAGTAAGAACGCAAAGTGCGGTAATTACAGAGTTAAGATCGTACCCAGCGGAGAGTCCCATGCCGAGGGCATCAGAGGCTCCTTTTGAACTAGTCGACATAGTGCGTTGCTCGAAATCGTGGACCACAGTCGATGCAGGAAGGTGTTCGCAGTGTCGTCCCATGAATGGTTACTAGGAAGAAGATGGGTTCCGCGATCGATCATCAACGAACAGTTACTAGAAAGAAGATGGTTCCACGATCGATCACAAGAAAGAAGACAGGTTCCGCGAGCGATCACCAAGAAAAAGACGTCGGACGAGCAGTTACGGAATCGCTCCTCAAAAACCTAATCGCTGCACATCGCGTGCAAGGTTCGCAGGCGGACGAGGGTTCTGGAGGCAACTGCTCTCCCGCTACTCCGTGCGCGCAGCGGCGCGCGCCCGTGTGGTACTTCTTTATCATTTTCTCAGCTTCTCAATTAAGATGAATAATTTTCAATCAAATAAGCTAATTAACGTTCAGTTAAAAGCCCGTACGATATTAAACTATACAGCACTTAATATTACGTAACATCGAGTTTTATTTAATTTATTAAATATTATATGGCCAAAGCCGATAATATATCAACAATCTCATCAACCTTCGGCGGACAATCTACATGACAGTCATGTCGAGCGTCAGCTCCGAGGAAGCGGAGCACAAGCTCCTGTCGGTGGTGCGTCCTGGCCAGGAGCCGGAGCTCTGCGCCATGCTCGTCGAGTGCTGCAGGAAGGAGAAGGCGTACACGAGCTACTACGGCCAGCTCGGGCAGCGGCTGTGCGCCGTCGACCGCGTGTACCAGGCCGGCTTCGAGGCCTGCTTCGCGGGCCACTACTCGGCGGCGCACCGCATGACGACCGACGAGCTGCGCGCGTCCGCCAGGTTCTACGCGCACCTGCTGGCCGCCGATGCGCTGCCCTGGCGCGGCGTGCTGGGGCGCGTCAGGGTCACGGAGCAGGACACGACGTCGTCGTCGCGCATCTTCATCAAGATGCTGTTCCAGGACCTCGCGGACAAGCTCGGGATACGGACGCTCAGCAAGAAGATGAACGATGACGATGCGGATGTGCGGGATGTCCTGTTCCCCAGAGACTGCGCCAGGAACACAAGGTTCGCCATCAACTTCTTCACGGCGATCGACTTGGGAGGGGTCACCGAGTCCGCAAGGAAGCTCATTGTGTGAGGATTTTTGTAGTGTCATCTATCTACTGCTCTTTTACAGAAACGATTTTCACGTTTTATTGGATGAATATAACCAGCCAAGTCCACGCATTTTATTGGCTCTGTGCTGTGTTTGTAATCGAGAATGCTTAAATGTAAATGAGGCACAAGAGATTGAACACATGATTGAGAGAATGACAATAAATGATTGCTTTATTGATCTCGATTTATTTTACACAAGTAGGGAAGAGATGTGAGGAACATGCATGACCATGGAGGCATCTCTACCGAACACTCATGTCCATTTGTGTCACTATGACACTGGCGAACTATAGGATGAGATCGATCACCACTGTCGATTAGGATTGAATCCAGTCTTGAGATGATTCAGATGTTTGTATAATCATCCAAAACAATTTATAGGAATGATATGAGGTAACAATGTTGTTCATATATATTCTGTTTTTTTGTCCGGTAATCATCTTTTCACAATCCTGTTCAGTTTAGATCTTATCTCTATCTATCTACACATAAAACATATCTTCAAACCGTGCTCGATCAAATCAGAAAACGGACGGAGCCTGGCTACTACTTTGCGCGACCAACAGGCAACACGTCTGGATTTGCCATGGGCAATTGGGCATGCAGCAGCTATTAAAAAAGAAAAGGCAGAAAATCAAGGAGCGGGCCAGAAATTGAAAACCGTGCGTAAAGAAGAAAATGTATTTTTATAGAAAACTAAAACTCTACTAATTAAAATCATTCCTTTTTAATAACTAATATATAAAAATTCAGAAAAGCAAAAAAAATCTACACATAAAAAATCACACAAACTAAACTAAAGGCCCGCTGATACTAACAAAAAAAAAAAAAAACGCACGACCAGTATGCCAAGGCGGCCGAAGCCAAGAGGATGCACGCACGCAAGGCCAGCCATGCATGTTTGCCCCCTACCACTCACGCTGGGCAGCGACTGAGGGCGAAACGATGATGGCACGAGGAGCGGAGATGACGGCGAGATCAGGCAATGGAGGGGCAACCTGACGAGACGACGAAGTGAGCGAGACCAAGACGAGGAGGCAAGGTCGAGGAGAAAGGAGACGGCGACGCGGGCGAGGCTGCCAAGTCGTTGGGGGCATGCGGCCCCTAGGTCTCCGTCGCATGGATTTGCCAAGCTGCGGTGACGCGTCGCGTGGTGTTGCCGAGGCATGGTCACGTCGGGGCTCCGTGTGGTCGATAGGGTGCTGTGACCGTCAATCCGCCAGTGCTCCATGGCCACCTTGGCAAGGCTTTAGACAGACAAAGTTGAAGCCTTTGAGGCCTCGTGTGCGAGGATGAGGCTCGTGACTCCGAGTCCGAGCTAGGAGATAAGACGAGAAAGAAGAGACAAAATAAAAAGAAAGAAGAAAAAAGGAAAAGGAAAAAAGAAATAAAATAGAAGATAGAGTAGTATCGATATTTTACAGTTTTCAACTACCATAAGGAGTTGTTTAACCAAACGTTTCACCAAAACAGCTTCATCGCCATCGCTACTTGTAGAGCTAAAGTCAAAAAAAAGAAAAGATGCTTCGCCGGTGATATTCCTCATTGATTAATTGTATGTTATTGGTCTTGACTTTAACAAAAATTACACAATGAAGTGTTTATAAACTATGTAAATTCACTGGTATGCAGTATGTTCCATTACATTTGTTGATTCTTTGATGCTATAATTGGAAGTGGAAGTGAAAATGTGCGCCCCTAGCCCTTTGTGTTTATAAGAGTCCCTGCGCTATAACATAGATGCAATTGATTAGAAAATATATTGAGTCAAAATTATTTATATATACGTTTTAGCATAATATCGAGTGCAATAAAAATATAATAATGTAAATAGAAAACTATTGCTTTCAAGACAAAACAAGACATAGATGCTAAAACTTTGGATGACGCTATACCTTTCCTTCCCTTGCAACACACGGGCACTTTTCCTAGTGTGTGTGTGTGTGTGTGTGTGTGTGTGTGTATATATATATATATATATATATATATATATATATATATATATATATATATATATATATATATATATATATATATATATATATATATATATATATATATATATATATATATATATATACAAACTTCGGTGGAAAAACATAACATTATGTATTTAATATCGTTCATTGTAAACTCATGAGAAAACCTTTACATGAAAACCCCCTAAGCGAATTTAGAGAATAAATAGTATGATATATAGATATCAAAACTGGAATAAACTCTCCAAAACCTCATTGAAAAATATGAGGAGGAATAATGTAATAATGTCTCTAATACCTTGTCAAAAAATCCTGTGAAACATAAAAGATATAATATAATATACCTTGGATATCCCCTTTAAAAATCTCAGTGTTGAAAAAATAGGAGATAGGAACAAGAGTGAAAAATTATCCAATGTATGTTTTGATATAAATAATTTTTATTTGTGGAAAACCATGATTCTTTGGTGGGTGCATGTAACATCCCACATTTTCATATGTTGGAAAATCCTGAATTTCTGAAAAGTTTTGAACTTTTCCGCAAACTTATATAGTTAGCCAATGTTTATGGGAATTAATTGTGCAAACTAATTTTTGCTTTTGAAAACTAGACTCCATTTGCCAAAACTAGCTAGTTGGTTTTGGTACTTGATTTATTTCGAGTTCACTGGTGTTCTTGGATTTTAATTTGGTTAGACCAAATTTGAACTATATCAAATTTGGTCAAAGTATTTGCAAATCAAATAAAATAATATTTAAACCTTAAACATTTTCCCAATAAGCCCTTGGGCCAATTCTGGCCTGCTCAACCTAGGCCGGACCCGGCCAATTAGCCCAGTTGGCCCCGCCACCCTGACGCCGATAGCCCGGCCCCACGCGTCATCGAGACCAAGCCCCGCGCCCATGCCATCCCGCGCCGTCTCTCCTCCGTCGCCCAGTTGCGCCGCTGCCTGGTGGGCCCGAGCCAACGCCATCCCCGTTGATGTCTCTTCGCCGCAGCCACTTACGAGTGGGACCTTCTTCCCCCAATGACCGCGGTCCCCGCCTGCGCTCCTGCACGCCCGTGACCCCCTCGCCTGGCCACGCGCCACGTCGCCATTCTGCGTGACGACGACTCCGTTGCCCCGTTCTGCCCACCGTTCCCCAATGGGGAGGCCATGTAGCTGACCACCCGCGCATGATTCGTGCTGGAAAGAGTTGCCGCCACAGACGCTGCTCCCTGCCCCACCTCACTGCTAGCTCGGGACCCCGAGCTCGCAGTAATGGTGGACGAGGGCAACCGGCCTTGACTGCCCCAGCCGGTCACACTCTTACCCGTCCGACTTTGCGCCCACGGTAGCTACCCGTGCGCCCGATGCACGCCACGTTGCTGCCACTCTGGGGAAGCTTTCAGAAAAGGGCCATTCGATGGTGGCCGCGCCCGCACGGCATGGCCAAACCTTGGCCCACGCCTTTAAAACCACCACACCGTCGAGCCCGCTCCTTTAGCCACCCCGAGGATTTCCCCTTCACCCATGCCGCACCGTCGTCGCCGATGGAGAGGAGGAGAAGGAGGAGCTGGACCCACGTGGAGCATCACCGCCACACCGCGGCACCGAGCTCACTACCTTACTGCGATGACCGAGCAAGTGAGTCACGTCACTGCCTTGCCGGCCGCGCAACAGTTCGCGTCGCAACGCGCTCCACCGAGCCGCGCCACGCACGAACACACACACACATGTCGCGCGCCACCGGCGAGCACACCCGACTCCAGGTCCCTGTCGGCCTCTACCTAACCCCGGTGCATGCGCTTAAGCCCTTGCACATCGCGCCGCCTAGCCTAGCCGGCCTCACCATCCTCGCCGCACTTTGCGTCTGCCGATGCCACTGCCGTGGGGAACGCCACCGCGTCGCCATGGTCACTGACTTTTTCCCGGTCAACCGCCACCGCGTTCACGACTAGAGTAGTCCTGTGAGCTTCGCCTCACGAACGCGAGCCCAACGGCGCCCTCGCCTTCCTCTAAACTGATGCCTAGCCTGCCACTGTCCTTGTCGTCTCCGTTCTCGCGTCGGCGATGCGATATCGTGACCAAGCCCCCTCTAGCTGGTTTCTCCTTATTCACACGGACCTTGCGGTACCCCCGCCTTGGCCGGGTAACACCCCGAGCCCTACGACCACTGCCGTCCATAGCACCGTTGACCTCCCCGTCGTTGCTAGCCGCAGTCGTGGCTCCGCACCTATTTTGGTCGGCAATGCTACTTCGCGGAGCCCTTGGAAGTGAAATCTGTGGTCGAATTAGGAACCTAGCCCTCTAGGGACGAAACCCCCTTTTCTTGCCGTTGCGCCGCCGCTCTCCGACGAGGTTGTGCCGCCGGGGTTGGTGTCTTCGCCTGTCGTGAAACGGAGCCTCCGCCGGCGAGTCTTCCGGTGAACCGTCGCCGCGCCTGCCTCCGCCACCACGTTCTCGCCGTCCGCCCGATGCACCGTAGACCTCAAACTAGGAGCGCCGCTAGTCCACCGTGAGCCGCTACGCTCTAGATCGCACCTGTGAACCATAGACCGCAGACTGTAGGCCGGCCCTGTCCATCGTGGATTTTAATCGTGGACCGCAACCCTAGGGCCCTTGGGAGTTCAGCCGCATTGGCCCACTCCGCCGCCTTCCCGCGGGCCGAGCCAAGCCAATCCCAATTGGGCTATTACCGAGGATTCAGCCCAATACCCTTTTTAGCCCTTTTTCTTTTCTTTTCCTTAAGAAAAATCTAATAAAATGGTATAAATTCCCATAAATCCATTTTAAATAATAAAAAATGTGAAACCACGGCCAAAATTCTCTGAATTTTGTAATCTTTCCATTGGAGCCGCTTTTATGTTTAATTGAAGTTAATTTTGGGCGTCTTTAATGCTTCTTATTGCCAGTAGCCCTGAGTAGTCTTAGGCCCTGTTTACATCCTCTTGGCTAAAGTATGGCCTAGGGCTAAAGACTGGCCCTTGAAATGAAGCGGCTAAAGTTTAGCCCCTTAGGTTGTTTGGATACATGACTAAAAGGTGAAAGAGAGAGGAGAGAGAAAGAGAGTAAAGTCACATGTTAGCACCTTTAGCTCCCTTTAGCCTATCCTTGCAAGGGCTAATAGGCTAATGGAGGGCTAAAAATTAGCTCATCTTTTAGCCCTACTGTTTGGACCCCCGAGGGTCAAAAGATGGCTAAAAGGAGAGGACTAATCTTTAGCCCCTTGGATCCATACATGATTCACAACCCTCGGGGCTAAAAGGAGATGGACTAATTTCTCGTGTTAGACATCGACTTCTCAGAGGACCCACGCTACGAGGAGAAGGATTACCCCGAGAACGACAACAACAACTAGGCAATACTCCATCTGATCCCATGATTTACATCTCATTTAGAATTTATGCAAACTGCTTTACTTTACTCTATATACGCGTGCTATTAGTTACTGCATCGACATAGAATTGCCCTAGGATTCCAGCCACTCTCCCCCATGCTTCTCACCCACTCGATCCACTCATGTCGGCTCATGACATGGATCGTGTTACGCTATTAGAAATGCTTAGCCCTGCTCGCACGTTTCGTTACTACCACTCTACTACTTGATTTGGACAAGTATTTGGAAGGAAACTGGCTTTGAACTGGACTTCTGTGTGAGTGGTGTTTTAAAATAAAACTCCTGACCGAGTGAGTAGGGTGTCGTCCTGAGGACGGCCGATTGGGTGAGTTAGTTGGTACTCTCGCCGATAAAGCCCGTGAAGAGTGCACGTGAGGTTCCCTCCTCGTGTAGGACAGTGGTCCTGTTTCGAGGGCGGAGTGTTGACTTGCCCGTTAGAAGACACTTGCTCTGGTCAACCACTAGAACTCTTAGTGGTGCCTTCGTTCCTCTGGCTCTGATAGCATGCACGTCACAAGTCACGTATGGGTGTGAACTCTTTGGACTAGAAGCGACCTTCCGATGACCCACTATTGGAGATGCAAGAGTCAGTGGAGAGGAGTGGACCGTGTTGGCGTCCAGCTCCGAGTAGGGGGAAGGCTTTGTGCCGTGTCTTTGGGCCATATCTTTGTGAGGCAAGACAGATCCCCAGCACAACTCTGGAGCACGTGGTGTTTTCCAATCCGGAGGTTAGTGACCCAGAAGGGAACCACTAGTTTGACGAGGGGGTGCCTTCTGAGATCGGTTGACGGACCGGCGAGGAGACACTTCTTGTGGGTACAGGTGCATAACCCTGCAGGGTATAAGAAACTAAGTACTTAGCTGTGTGTCTCGGTCAAGGCACGTCCTTGTGAAAGAATATCACCGCTTAGGCTGTAACTAACAGAAGACCCAAATTCCAAAATGGGTCTCCAATACAGTATCTACAGCCTTCAACAGAGTATCTATATAAAAGACTCATTTTAGATGTTAGGAGATGTATAACCCAAATCTGAATATCCTCTCTCCTAGAGACCCATTTGCAGAAAGAATTCTCTTTTAAGTCTTATTATTGGAGAAGACAAAAAATGGGTATTGAACCTTTTGCCTGTAACGCTATCTAAACGTGAAATAAGTCTTGTATTTTAGGGTAACGGTTGTTGGAGACAGCCTTAGCTTTTTACTCTCTCTTCTCCCCCTGTTTGGTTTTACCGACTGAAGGCTGTGGATAGCCGGGACGCTGAGATCCCAGGTGTGGAGTTGTGGATTTACTAGTTAGCGCGGAGTGGCGGTCTCCGGCTAACTATGGTCTTATTCGCTTGTCTTATAAGGCGTACTATTTCAGCGAATAAACAATGCTTTTTTCTCTCCACAAATCAGCGAACAGTACTTTCAGGCATGGCTTTTCAGCAAAGTGAATAGGGCCTATACTGGAAAAAAAAAACCTGTTAATGATAAAACTTGGTTTGTTGACGAACTTAGAGAAAAACTGCTATTTTCGCAAAAGAACCGCTTATATCTATCCTTGTAATCCCCTGGACTCAAACCCCTTGAAAATTGCAACGCTCAAGAAGGGGAGTATTGCTGGGTGCACCTTCGCGTGCTCATTATACCTACTTGCTTCCAGTTGCGATGCCGGTTTCGACTACGACGACGACGAGGCCTGAGCTTGGGAGCGTTCTGCACTCAGTAGATGCCCGTGGGAGGAGCTTCTTCGCTTCCGTTTTCATGCTGCTTTTCATTCTCTGATTTAGTCCTGTGGACTTGTACCAGCTTCTAAGCCCTTTGATGTAATAAATACTCAAACTATGAGATGCACTTGATGATCCGACGTATGGAAATGATGTATCTAGCTGAGATGAATGGATGTACGCGATAGCTCGAGTATCCTGGGACTATCGCAGATGTACAAAGGAACGACATTTGGCAATGCAAATGTCTGTCCGTTTTGATGCCTATTATTGTAGGATAACAGAATGGCAACTGAAACGGACCGACATTTGCGTTGCCAAAACAGATAACAGAATGGCAACTACTACATACTCAGTCAGAAGTTAGGCAACTACTCCAAGCTCGAAAATGTAAGTTTTTGAGGTCAGAGTGAAGGAATGACCTACTAAACCTGGTTGAAGCTAAACACTCGACGCAGAAGGGCATCGGTCTCCTCTATTTGTTGCTTCAGAACCTCCATCTCTTGTACTTGCTTCTTGGGATGCCCCTACCTTCTCCTTCAAGGCCTCCAACTCTTCTGATGAGCTGAGCATCAACTATTTCTCTAAATTGTGCAGCTTCTTGCTTCTCTGCATGAACCACAACCTCAAGTTCTTGTACACACGAAGATTTGGAACTTCCCTTGGGGGCTGCGAGGCCAACATTCTGAAGAAATTTTAATTTGATTTTGGCATAACTTCAGCAACTGCTTGAGTAGGAGTCTTTGGTGCTTGTCCTTCAACAGGTTGAGCCAGGATGGATTCCATCTCAACCTAACATTATGCAAATTTGTTTGGATTAGTATCCAGATGTCCAAATATTAGTAGAAATGGCAAACTGAATAGAAAGAACCATAATGGCAAACTGAATAGAAAGAACCATACTGTTGCAATTTTATTGTAAGTTGAGTACGAAAACTTGAAAGGAAGCATCAAAATTTATAGAAGTACAGTAATATGAAAGAAGCTGCAAAATTGGTAGAAATTGATCCCATAAGCAATCCCTATGCCATATCAGCCCATATCCCTTTCTATATTAGTTGCAACAAGATTAATTGAGAAGGCACATGTAGATCTCATATGCATATGCCATAACTACCAGCCGGTTTGGCTGCACTTCTAACTACTATCGTGCAGCACCTAACAGCCAGGTGCGAGAAGTGCAGTGGTCACTAGCTAGTGCCAGCCAGCAGCTAGAAGTACATCCAAACACACTGAACGTCATAATATATTGCATAAAATAGGAATTCAAAATTAATATAGTAGGTCCATCACATGCATCGCCATCCAGTTCTAGGTATTTTGGTAGCATGATATTCCATCGCCACCGACCAAACTTCAGACCTTTGCTGGGATCGGCTCGAAGCTACCAGTGGTGCTGCGCCCAACCACTGTGTGCAGGCCTAAGTATTTTTCACCAAGTGCCTCGGTGAGAATACCAGTAGACTGCCTCATCTCCTCTTTCATGTTATCATCACAATTCGAACTAAAGTAGATGGCTGATTTTGCCGTGTTCACCATCTGACCTGATCCTTCCTGATAAGTCTGCAAAATTTCTTCAAGACGCTGCCCCCGCACGTTCACTAGCTTGCGTGAACACCAGGCAGTCGTCCGCAAAAAGCAGAAAGCATCTCAAGAGCTTGCAAACGTAAGTTTCGTGCACCACAGTTCGAAATAAAGGCTACAGCAAGAGCTTCTTCGGTTTTTGGAGGCACAGGTGCCATGATATCATATTCAGCTCACGTAACAAGTGACATGTTAATAAATACCAACAAACAGTTTATAGCGCTGTTGTCGGGGAAAGTAGCTGAAATATTAATAAACTTGTACTTATTGATGTGATCAAGATAACCATTGACCTCTGCTCAAACAGGATTACCCTTGTTCTATCTACTTTTGTATCTTATGCAGGGTAATGTATGACTGATTTTGACCTTCCGACAAACTTCATTGAAGACCCAGAAGATTTAATCAGGAGAACTAGAGCTAAACTCTAGAAAGTTCTAGCTTTAGAATCGGAAGACAACCAGATAAGGCGAAGCTTAACACCAGATTTCGAAGCCATATCTGATAAGACTCTCCGTGAATTCTCTGCTCCAACTACGGCCAACATCCGTACTGGACCGGTAATCAATGTCGGAGATAATGGTTTTGAACTCAAGCCAGCTCTCATCAACATGGTACAAACCAACTAGTTTTGCGGAAAGGCACATGAGGATGCAAGTGCTCATCTCCAACACTTTCCGGAGATTTGCAGCACTTTCACCATTAAAGGAGTATCTAGAGACACCATACTACTTCGCCTTTTACCATTCTCACTCTTGGGAAAGGCAAAGCAATGGTTCTATGCCAATAAAGATAGAAACACTATATGGGATAACTGCTCCACTGTCTTTCTAGCAAAGTTCTTTTCCACAGGCAAGACCAATGTTTTCAAGACTACATATCAGAATGTCCTCATCATGGGATGGAGAATTGGCTATCCATGCTAACTTTTTACCACGGATTGACCAACAGCACCCGTGAGAATATGGATGCTACTGCTGGAGGTGCTTTCCTATCACTCACAATCCCAGGTGCAACAGCTCTTGTAGAGAAGATGGCCTCCATCCAATGTTGGAATGAAGAACGTCTTCAAACCCGCAAGAGAGCTGGAGGTATGCATCAACTTAAGGAGGTGGACATGCTGTCTGCCAAGATGGACCTGCTCATGAAGAAACTTGAAGACCGAGCCAATGAGAAGCAAGAAGCCATGCACATTCATGATTCCCGCGTGACGCGTGAAGAATGTGGCAACACTGGACATTCAGAGAACAACTATCCTGAAACCCATGAGGATGTGAACTTCATCATCAACAACAACTATCGTCCTCAACAGAATCAAGAATGGAATCAGCAACAGAGGCCGAACTACCAAGGTAATTACCAAGGTAACAATTATAATATTCAACCACCCTTGAGAGAGTTCATTTCTGGCTAAGCTAAAATTATGGAGGGCTTATCTAGAAAGATAGCTTCCAATGATAAAATCTTAGAAAACATAAATAATAGAATGGATAGCTTCTTCTCTGCCATTAAGAACCAAGCATAGCTTCAATAAAATGATAGAATCACAAATAGCTCAGCTGGTGGCTGCTATTCCTTCGACCAACAAAGGTAAGATTTCGGGGCAACCGGAAGATCTAGAAATTACAAATCTTGTCGATATTCACAATGCAACATACTACTACATGGAGCCATCGACAAGGTGGATAGACTATTCCTTACCTGAAAAGAAGGGTGATACAGGAAGACCTGTCACCCCCATAGCTATTGGACCTCATATTTTCTAATAAGCTGTTTGTGACTTCAGAGCAAGTGTCAACATCAGGCCTAAGGTAATCAATGATAACATTAATGGAGATACTTTGTTGTATATAAACATGCATTTATAGCTTACAGATCAGTCACTCTGCTACCCCAAGGGAATTCTTGAAGATATCTGTGTACGAGTGGGACAGTCCTATGTTCCCGTAGACTTTGTAGTTTTGGAAACAAGTGGAGATGTAAGGGCACCCATTATTTTGGGTCGACCTTTCCTAAGCACTGTGAAAGCCATTATCTAGACAGTGTCAAGATCTGTTTCACAATTAAGGATAGAAAGGAGAAATTTATTTTCAAGAATCGTATCTTGCAATCTCCTGCGCATCCACAAACGTCGTACTTACCCAAAGAGACAATAGTGACCAAGAAGAAAAACAACCGGAGGAGGAAGAACAAGGCTAGGCAGCCACAAGAAGAATCAGTTAACATGATCAACACACTTCGATCGGAATACGACGACTTCCTCGCTTCACCATTCCTTACCAAGAAGGACGATCCAGGCGTACTGACAATCGAGTATACCATTGGACAAAGAATCTTTTATAACACCTTCTGTGACATTGGATCTGGTGTTAATATAATGTTAAAAGTAATGTATGAATACTTATTCAGTGATGAACCTTTGTTCCCTATATATATGCAATTGCAGATGGCGGACCAATCAATCCGATTTCTAGAGGGAATAGCAAATGACGTCATAGTTAGAATACATGATCACTATGCCCCTGCTGACTTCATGGTTCTAGACTATGGGAGAGGAAGAAGAAGACGTACCCATCATCCTTGGAAGATAGTTCCTCAACATAACCAATGCGATCATCTATGTTGGATCTAGACAAGTCCACTTCTAATTTCTAGGAGAAAAGGTACGATGTTATTTCAATAGTTATACTACTTATGAATAGCCAAAGAAGGCCTGTTCCAAGAGGCGACGCCGAGCATCTCAATGCTGGAGGAATCAATCCCCAAAGAATGAATGGGAGAAAGATGAAGAACCTGTGAAAGATGAACCTACTCTGCCAAAATCAAGTCCATAGACCAAGCAGGTGTGGAAAGAAAAGGTGGCGCCATCATTAGAGTCACCATCACAAGAGGTACAACCATCAAGGTCTCCATCTCCGAGATCGACAGATGCACCCAAAGAATGAACAAGATAGGAGAAAAGTCCTGTCCGGAGGACTTAAAATTCTGAACCCTCGCCAGGAGGTAAAAATTGGTAGCTATCTATATTTACTTTTTAGCATTGCATAAATCATTTTTACTTTAGCATATTTACTTTTTTGCAATTGCTTTTCATTAAGCAAATAAAATAAAATTTTCATTATTGCATTATAAAAACCTTAAGCCCCATGTGAATATTTCTACAGTGTGTAAAAACCCCAAGAATATTTACGATGGTGGCATAAAAATTAAAAATATCATGCAGTTCAATTATATCAGAAAATCCAAAAATATATGAGAAAGACATCCTGCTAAAATTTTGTCACTTCAAAAATATTTCCAATCTCAAGAACAACGAATCTCAGGACAGCTGACCGCTAACCCTTTTATCCTAATCCGTTCCATGAGTTTTGTTGTTCTTGTTGTAGTTTTTATAGGACGGTCACAAGCAAGTTCACCCGGTCGACTTCATCTCATTCCACAAGGAGTACATCCTCTTAGATGAACCTAACATCTTGATGGACAAGAAGGACAACCATTGGCAAAACCATTCTAAGAAAGACCACGACAACATCCAGCTTGGGGGAAGGGCATCCCCATGTATCTATATAAGTATTTCTTTCTCTTTTGTTTTACTATTTTTAAGTTTGTTATATAGTTTGCCTTATAAAAAGATGCATAACTAAAACAAAATAAAAAATTGTCTTTATGTTATATATATATATATGTTAGTAATGTGAGATCTTAAAAATAAAAACAAAATAAAAAGTATGTGTGTCTAGATTTCTTTAAGTTCGATTTTTAAGAGCTGAATAAAATAAAAGGACTCTGAAGGTAATCTCTTGACATGGAAATGTTAAATAGTTGCTCTGTTGTAATTCCTTTTAAGTACCTAGTTTTTGGCCTTGAATTCTCTCAAGTTTTGGATATGACTGTTTTGATATAAGAATTTACTTTGAATTTGAAACTTATGGGTAGCATATGCTTGATCTAAGTCTAGGTAATTGACGGATATGATATGAGGTCTGAACTACTGTTTATCTTGTTCTAAGTGATACTAAAGTTCTAGAGATTTATCTTTTAAAAAACACAAAAAAATTTATATGATGAGCTCCTGTGTGACAAAGCTTGAATTCCTACCAGAGCCAAATATGATATTTAGACTAGGAAAACTTTCATTCATATATGCTGCTTGTTTTGCATTAAGTTTTATCAAGCTTTGTTGACCCTTATGAGAGGTTTGTCATGCTCTTAAAATCAAGATCACGTACACACCACCTATATATGCACTACTCCTACACTGGGGGTTGGTGCAAAAACATGCCATTCTATCTAGATCCACCCAAAAATATTTTATTCCTACACTAGGAGTGAACACCTAAAAATATGCCTGTTAGGTTGTTCATCCACCAAATAAATGCTCTAAGTTCTTGTTGCTATCTCTCAATAGTTTTGTTGTAGAAAAGAGCTTAGGCTATGCAAAAGTTATTCATGAAAAAAGAAAAAAAGAGAAAAGAAAAAATGGACAAGTGTCCGAGATATTGAAAACATTGGGTACTTAGTTGCCTGCCTGAAAAGAAAAAAAGAAGAAGAGATGAATAAGATAGCCCATGTTCTCTTGCAAAGTATTTTCAAGTTTCAAAAGAGAGATATGTTTTCAAGGAGCAAAGTAGAATTAGGTTAGCCACCATATATATCCATCATACATCCACACATGCACATCTTGATTTGATTGTATGACTCAACTATCTTTGGACCCGAGGTTTGACTTTACAATATATGCATTGCAAGTATGATCTTTCATGCTATTTTCACTCCTATGAGCTCCACATATGCCTTAGTTGTAGGAAAAGAAAGGCTTGACATCATTATTGCCTTGGTGTGGATCCATAAATACCACATATGTTGAGAGACTTGAGAGTGTCATACAAAGGAAGCTCGGAGTTTTATTTTGAAACTTACAAAAACTCTGGAATAATGGCTGAACAAAGAACTTGAGATATAGTGCTTGACTTGATCGTTCTATCTTTCAATTACTCAAGACCCAAGTGAAGGCTAAGAAGCCCCATGGTTGAAGGTAATACGGGTACGTTTGAAAGTCATATCAGTTTATTCTAATCCAGAGAAGAATTCTTGTTTGAACACATGTGTACTTTTGAGGAGTGAAAACATCGAAGAAACTACTAATCTATTACTGAGTTTATCATTGCTCAGGGACGAGAAAAGGTTAAGCTTGGGGGAGTTTGTTGATGGTAGTTAACAAACATTATAAACCATCAATATAACTTGAATAAGGGCATGAAAGTAATCACCAACATAGACTTAGGGGTTTAAACTAACAAATTCCATAAGTTTTGGTGAATCTGTGTTTTCAGTAGGGTTTATCCAGAAAACTATCAAGGTGGACCTATATATCAGAGTTAATTGCGTTTATCCACAATGAGACAGACACCTAGAAGGATCTAGAAGACTCTAAAGGCCGCCAGGTGGGGCTAGCCAGCCCCACCTATAGGTTGGCTGGCCTATGAGACCCACAGTCAGCCTCCTCCTTTGTATGCCAGTTCTCTACCACCTTAGGGTTTGCATCTACGCCGTTCCTTTAGGTCGATTTGATCCAAGGGCTCAAAATGGATGCTACGGCCTATATATACCAGCCCCCTACCGCCTCCCTAGGTCATCAAACCCTGATCAAGTCATTTGTGAAGACAGAAACTCTAATCATCCTCAGAGCCCCATCATATTCTAGGGCATAGCTAGCTAGGCTAGGTATAGAGGGAGGCAAGCTTCACTTGGATTGTCAAGAGCGTGGCTTGGTATAGCCCCTTGTATCCTCTTTTGTATCTTTCATTATTCATATGTTTGCTACAATTGATTCGACATTGTTCTTAATATTATTCATTAGTTATCATGTTCATCATCTACTTTGATTATATGCTTAGTATAGTTAGATTATCAACATGTTCAAGCATAAGTTCGTATAGCGCTCGCTCTAAGGTACTAGGGGTGAGTGGTCAACATTGTGTAAGCGTGGTGCTTATATGTTGTTTTCCTACGGATGCACCCTATATTCTGGTCCATGTGGTAGATCGTGGATATGACACTCCCGTTGAGTCCTTTGTAGTCCACTCCCCGAATATAGGATAAGTAGGATATAGTTATGAAGGAAGACAAGCTCTGTTCATAATCTTCCTTAGTAATATCCCTTATGTGTAGATATGAAGTTGATCTTAGCCATGACTACTAGGTGTATTGCACTAATCAACATATGGTTTGACTTGTAACTAAGAATGACTTAGGAATTATTCCTCTAATATTCTACTTAGCCTTGCTAATGCCATAGAAAGGAGTACTCTGCGTGATCAATGATTAGTTTTTGCTTACCATTCATATATATTTATCTGTTGACTAACCCCTGTTGTGACTTGTGAGTAGAATAATTGTCGGTGTTTTGTAAACTAGACTAGTAAACTTATACAATTGTTGTGCTGCTCTAGGAAGACGATGGTAGCATCCAATAGACACGAGGATTTATACTAGTTTAGGCCAGAGCCCTACGTCCAGTCTCAGATATGATTGAGTGTGTGTTCCTCGCTTGAATGCTCTAAAGTTGTTACAATGGGGGTGCTAGAATGGTAGAAGAGATAGAAGGACCTATGCCAAGCGAAGGGCTACCCGAAGAGAAGCTCCAGGAACCCTACTACAATGATGAATGAATGGAATGGTAGAGGATGTGAATGTCTGGAGAGGGTGCCCTAGCTGTCCTTATATAGAGTTTGGGGCCAAGGCGCATAGAAAGCAGGAGGTTCTCCCGACCGAAGGGTCAAGAGCCTAAGGGAGGTCATAGCTAACTTGGCTTACAAGCTACGCCATCTTCTGGTGCATGTCCAGTCATGGCTATCATCATGGTCTTCTGGCCGTGTTGTGATAGGGTGTGGCATGGTGCTAGTATGCCGACATGGCAGCACTGTAGCCTTGATGGTGGTTCATTAGTCATCCTATGCAATGTGGTGTCCTTCGTGGCCTTCGTCATCATCTCCTAGTTCCTAGTGGCATCGTACCCTGAAGTAGGTAGCCGCCTTGGGTCATCATTCGCCTAGTGGCTTTACAGGGCCAAGGGCCATGACCCTAATTGTTGGGGTCAGGGAACTCTACTGATCTTCATTGAGCCCCTTGTTGTGGATCCCTATCCCATAGTGGGTGGGATTGTACAAGCCTCTAGTTGGTCCATATTTGGACGATGGGTGTCATACCCATTGCCACCATGGTGCAGTGTTGTCTCATCGATGTGGCACGACACAGGGATGGTGACTGACCGGATCGAGGTGTCTATTGTTCCCTCGATCCTTGTGAAGTTAGTTTGGCATGCTTGCTCCTGTCAGAGCAGGCATGTTTTGCTCGGCGCAACCTCTCTCCACCTCTTTCGGGGGTCATAATGGAGGATAGGTCATGTGTCTTGCATGCGCCATATGGCTAAGGTGGCTAGTAGAGGTCATGGCCGACCCCAGCCTTGGTGTGCTTGGCTTAGCTAGGCCTCGGTCATTTGGGCTATCGCTAACGGGTAAGTTGTGGGCCATGTGGCCTGCCAACTAATTAGTGCCTTGAGATACCCTAGGGTTATAACCCCAACAGTAGCCCCAGAGTGTTTTTGCGACCATGAAGTGATTGTGAAAGCGCTGATGCATGTGTGTGATGGAGTGCGGGTTCATAGTCATGGCTTTTTTGAGCTTCGCCACTTGACCCCTTGCGGGCTTGGTGCTTTTAGGATGGTAGTTGGACGCTGCACCCCTGTCCCGTCCTATTAGAGTGATATGTGATTGCTAAGCCTTGCCATGCCAGCGTGCCGCTCATTAGGGTCTATGACATAGGTAGGGCCATGTGGTCTTGTCGACGCTATATCGGCCCAACCTTTGGGGAGGTTTTGATTTTCCTAACCTTGTGTGAGCATCTGGTGTTGGTTGTAGCTTTCTCTTGTTCTCTCTTGGGCCTATAAATATTGGCCCATCGCTTGAGCTATTTGTGATTGTGTTTGACAACCTATTCTTCTTATTCTTGAGAGAGGAGGGAGATGGAAGGATAGGAGAGAGAAATGTTGTGAGTTTCTATTTTGTCAAAGGTTTCTTGCGATGGTCGAACGCCAACATCTGACTATCTATCGACTGATGCTAGGAGGGATCTTGAGATCTAGTTAGGACTGGATGGCTTGGTTACTCAAGGAACTGCTTTGGGATTCCCCATCCTCTAGAGTGCTCTGGCTTGGATGTGCGAAGTGGCCCTTGCTATGGGTAGTTCCACCATGCCATTTCTGTCCTTGTGAGATGGCGGCATTGAAGCCATCTCTCACCACCGTGTCCCATGCTCTAGGAGCTATGGCGCTTAGATAGAGTTTTGTGGGGTGCTTCTCCTCATCATGTTTTGTTGCGATGGAGGGGAGCATCCTGCAAGCCCCTATTCAGGGCCATAGCTCCTAGAGCTCAGGTTGCTACTACCATGCCTAAGGTTGCCAGGCCGTGTGGCGATGGCTGCGCTTGTTTCATTGGGAAGCAGAGAAGGGTTTGTTTGTGAAGTGCCATGGTGCTTGGCTAGGTTAGTTTGTAATTTCCTAGGCTTTGACTTTGGATTATTTCTTGATTTAGGTGAAAATTTTGTTTGGGCTTGGAACCAAGATTTTAGAGGTGTCTTCCTTAACCAGAGGTAGTCACCTCAATCCAGTGCTATTAGGGTCATGGTTCTCATGGGATGCATTGCCATCTGATTGAGAGTCAAGGGTTTGGGGGCGCTGGCGCCCTCCCTTTCTATTCCTTGATGCCCTTTGTGACCCGAGGGGTCATGATGCCTTTGTTATAGGCTAGTTTTTAGTTTTGTCCTACGTGGGGAGAGGCATGTCCATTGTAACTATGCGGTCGGAGCGGTGCGCCTCATCGGGGTCGATGTGGAGTTCAGTCGTGCCTCACGTGAGACGTCCCATAAATCGTGTGGCTCCGCACCAGAGGGGGTCAACCTAGGAGACTTTAAAGTGGATGACTCATACACAAGGCGAGATGGTCATGTGGCTCAGCACCACCGATTTGAGCCATGGAGGCCCATCTCCTCCCTGCCCCTATCCCTTTTGTGACCTCGAGCCCTTCTTAGGACTGGCCCAGAGGTGGATTTCTAAGTATGACATTGGGTCATGACCATGACCCGACTTCCCTATGCACGGGCTCGGGGGCTCTTAGGCCTCTTTTGCCAGGGTCATGATTTACCGGTCAGTTCACTTGGCGTGTGATCACGCGTGTGTTCTGTGGTCTTGATGACCTGTGGATCGCTCTACGCATGAATCTAGAGGGCAGTCAGTTTACCTAGATCCTTCGCATCTTAATGGTGCCTCTACGCCTTACAGCTCATCGGCTCGTCTTTCGAGGGCTCATGGGGCCTATATTAGGGCAGACTCGGCATGGGTGCAGTTCGCTTCCCTAATCGCTGCCATATAAATAGTTCCCTCTACCCAAGCTAACCTTTTACCTTGTTCTCACCTTCTGCCACTGTTCTTGCAGTTTTTGGAGGAAAAAACAGAAGGATAGGGGTTGAGTTTGTGCTGTTTACCTTTAGATCATGTGTGCCGTTGCCATCACTATCTGCACCACCGCCTTCGCTTCCTCCTCCGCCTGAGACGCAAGATGGGGGAGTGGATTCCTTCATTGGTGATGGAGGCAAAGCTAGAGTGCCTCATGGTAGGTCTTCTTCCACTGAAGGAGGTTGCTAGATGGAGAGCCCCCGCCAGCATGGTGATGCATCATCCGTATCCTGGGGAAGTGGTGTCATTCATCGACTTCCACAAGCATGGGTTTGGGATCCTGGCGTCTGGCTTCCTCTGTGGTTTCCTTTATGAGCATGGGGTCTAGCTATAGCACCTTTCTCCCAATGCGGTGTTGTAGCTGGCGGGCTTTGTTGTTGTGTGTGAGGCCTTTTTGGGGATTGCCCCCAAAAAGGATATGTTTCGAAGGGTTTTTGAGGTGAAAACTCGCAAGACGCATGGTTTCGGACGGTAGCGTTCTTGCCTCTATGGGTGGGATGAACCTATAGATGCGCTAGGGAGTCTCTCATAGTTATCCATGCTTGCCACTAAAGACTTTGAATTCTTGCTAGCACAACCATTGGTTCTATGTCTAGGACGATGCCACCGCCCCCTCCCCCCTTTCTCTAGCGCTGTTCTGGTGAGGTCGGACTCATGGAGTTGGGGGTGTAGCAAGAAGCGATCATTGAAGGTAATGGAGATTCTTGAAGGCCTAGTGTCAGCCGGGTTGTGCAGCATCATGGTCCTTCAAACCTTGATCGAGCGGAGGGTCCAACCCTTGAAGCAGTGGGTGACCCTATTGTGTGATTACTCGAGGGTCAAAGACCTGATCCATGAGGCCATGGAGATGCTTGATGCTTCTGAGGTCACAAAGCGGGTTGGGGGATTGGCCTCTCCTAGAACCATCGTCATCACCGAATGCGCTATGGAGGTGTTCTCGGTGACCCATCGGCCTAATCTGGTATGCTCCTCGATTTGTTCTTTGTCTCTTTGTTGAAGGCTGTTGGTTAACCAATTTTGTTTTCATAGGCTGTACCCTTGTTCTACTCTTGCTTCCATCTCACCTACCCTAGAGGTGTGAAGCAGTGCCACCCAAGAGAAGGCGGCCACCGAGAAGCGGAAGTGCCTCAGGTGGGAGAGGGCGAGGAAGCAGATGGAGTGTTAGAAATGTGGGGCTTCATCATCAGATGATGATGATGATTATGATGATGAGGGGGACTCCAAGGAGAATGATGATGAGGACCTGGTGGCCCTTCAGAGCATTCCTAATGTCTTGCTCGGGTTTGGTGGTGGTGCTAGGCCGAGCGGTGCTGATAGCCTAGCGGGCGCCGAGGCTGAGGAGTGTTCTGCTCGGAAGCGGGCGGCTTTGTCACTACTGAGGGAGCTGAGCCCGAAGTGTCCCTATGCCACCACTGCTGGTGGCTAGGATTCTTCCTAGGTGGCTCCTATTGGCCCCTTCCTGCTAGGGCCTAAGGCCCTTGCCTAGGGAGGAGGCGATGAGAACGTGGCAGAGATGGGTGCTGTGGGTAGGACGGATAGCAGAGCTTATCGCCCTTCCCTAGAGGTACTCGAAGGGAGAGGACTCAGACCTCCTTCAGCGCCTTCTTGCCAGTACGATGGCCGGGCTCCATGTGTCCCTGGCCTTTTTGTGTGGAGATGTCAGGGCCCCGAGAGGCAGGGCCATCGGGGATCACAGCGCGGAGGATGCTAGGATTGTTAGTGCTATCGGGGGTGCCTCACCATTCTTTGGCCCGATGGCATCGACATTGGCGCCTCCTACCGTGATCCCTTCTATTGAACTACATGTAGAAGGGAGGATTGCCCTACCCTTGGTGGAACACTCCACTAGGTATGCCATTCTTCTGATTTTGCCACGCCGTGCTTATCGACATTGTCTAGCTACCTAGGCTTTGTTAATCTTTGTGATGTAGGGAACCCCTTCCGAAGCTTGCGGCCCTAAGGCCCTTAGGAAGCAATGTGTGCCCCTCTATGTGGCCAGAGTTGTTTGGAGATGGTTCTACCCTAGGAGCGACAGGTCGGGGGGCCTCTACTAGGGCCTTGTGCTCGCTCCTTATGGATGAGCTTGACCTAGGTGAGGACCGCCTCTCGTGGCCCCATCTGATAAATTCCGGTGAAGCGCTGTTTGTGATGGATGATGCAATCAAGCGAGCTTGGGCTTCCTAGAGCCACGAGAGGATTGAGGCGACCTTAGCTGAGATGGGCGATGTGGCCACCATGATTGCTAGGCTAAGCACTAGAGGCCCATCGTTGGATGATCGATGAGGTGGAGGTTTAGGCGCAAGTAAGTTCTCTAGTCCTCCATCTCTGCCATGCTTGTTCTGCTATTATCATGGTCATCTGATCGCCCTTCTTTTCTATAGGGGTTGATGAGGACTTCAATGGAGAAGTCCTGGTTCTTGCGCCTAGCTTTTAGGCATAGGCAGGAGGTGCCACCAACCACGGCCATCTAGTTGCGGCAGAGACCAAGGTGCAGCGCTTATGTAGGGAGTTGGTGGCCTACCAGAGATTGGGGGAGGAGCTAGCCTACCAGGAGGCACAGGCTCGATCTTAGGTCGAGGCTTTGACGTCCTAGGTAGCCAGTCTTAAGGACATGATGGCTATCCAAGAGGCCGAGCTTACCTCGGCTGGCACTACTTGAGAAATGACCAAGCAGGGGTGTCAACGCCTTGAAGCTGAGTGCTAGAAGTTATGCTCCAGTTGTAGTAGCAAGTTTCCTTCTGTTCTGCGCTGTGTCTTTGTTCTATCGTTGTGTCTGGTTGTGAACTAGTTATCTTTTCATAGGATGGTGCACAAGGGCACTCTTAGATCAGGAGGAGAAGGTGATTGTGAACCAGAGGATGCTAGAGATGGACAACCAACTAGCTGCGCTGACTGCCTCCGGATGGGCTCTCTGTGAGGTCATGCTCGGCGCCAGTCGAGGGAGTGCCCTATTACCGCTTCGCCTTGATGAGGCCCACCTCCATGTGGATTCCTTGATTTCTAAGGGATTTTGTCGTGGCGCCCTTGCTGCCTTGACGTCGGTCGGCTCGCACTACAATGGTGTCGATTTTGAAGTTGTTGGGCTAGGGCATTCTCTAGGGAGGTCTGAGAGCGAGGTCCTTGCCATCGAGAGTACCGCTGCCCTAGATGCAGAAGCCCTTGCTAGCAGGATGTTGGGTGTGAGCATTCACCATCAGCATCAATCTTCTAGGGTGTAAGGTTTTGTCAAGGACTCCTAGGGCTTTTGTGTGGCTGATTTGTAATGGACATGTTTGGTTTTTGCATGGAGAATAGGTGATTAGCGCATTCTTTGGTCATTTGGGTGCCTTTTTGCTTTCCTTTTCATTTGAATTGGAATGTGCTTCATCCCCTTTGGGCCCATGCTCGTAGGTGCGTATTTTAGCCTAGGGGTTGGCCTATGAGGCTAGAATGGTGCATACCCTATTGGTGTGGCGTGACGTCAAGGGGTGGTCATAGATCTGGCTTGATGTGAGAAGATAGTGAGCAGGTGACTCAGGGCCTTTTCCCTCCTATCCCTTTTGCCTTGAGCGAGTGAATTCCCCATTCGTGCTGATGAGAAGTCGAGGCTCGGGTCATCGATTCATCGCCGTGAGGGGCGCTATCGAAAAAAGGTTTGAGATGGATGGATCACTGGGACAATGACAAATGGTGCTATGCCATGGATCATGTGTGTGTGCTTATGAGTGTAGCCCCTGCGAGTGAGTCATGTCCAGCCGTGGGTGCAGGTTAGATCAAGCCACTTGGGAGTTGAGCGCTACTAGGACATGCTGTGTGGGCATTGCGCTATCTATTTTCGCTCTACGGGTTGGCCCTAAGTTATTGTGGCTATTGATGAGCCTATATATGTATGTGGACATGCTTGGGTAGTGGGGTTAAAGTCAAAGTGGATGTGACTAACCGATATACCAGAAGCCATCGATAATCTAGGTTGTCATAGCTCGAGGAGCGTTGTGCTCCTAAGCGTTCACTTATGGCAAAGCTGTCGTAGTCCTAGGGCTAAGAGGTGATGGGGTTGCTTCTTCACTGCTTTGAGCGGTCATAGCTGGCGTGGGGCTTGACGTCCTCAAGGGGCTTGCGAGCCCCCGAGGGTGGTCTTCTTATGTTTGGCTTGCTGTAGCTTTTGGCCAGGAGGGCTCGTGTGTTTTGGTGCCCGGGTCCTCCTAACTCGACGTTGCCGCTATCGCCCCATCTCCATCTCCAGGTGTAGCTACTACTTTTGATGAAGAACTATCATGATATGTCATTATGGGAGCTGGCCTTGAGTGAAATGTGGTTCGGTCCGCTCATTGCGGCACATGGTGCGCTCGGGGAGCCGGCTTCCTTAGATGCAAGCATCTCCGAGCGATGTCTGACAGTTCACCATGGTGTGTCGTGCAACTTGCCCATTGTTGACGGTCACTAACACCTATTTTGACTATCAACATTCCACTCAAAAGCGTGGTAAAGTGAGGTAAATCATCATCACATGTGAAGAATTTTGTTTATAATTCACCTAGTTCCACTTGTGCTTGTAGAATTATTTGTATATAGGAAATATGGCAAAAATAGGCCAAAATGGTGAAGACCATGGACATATGGAGCAAGTGGATAAGGCAGGGCCACTTGGGCCCATAGGCCAGCACCGCCTGGTGCCACATAGGTGTCGCCCGGCCCCCCAAGGTGCCAACTTGGCACTTTGCCACGTCACCGATCCATGGGAGCTCCTCTAGAAGTAATACCAAGCGTTGATTTAAGTCAGTTTTGACCAAGGGTCATGATGGAGAGGCCATAGATCCATGGGCCCATTGTCATAGACTTGGAGCCTTCACAACCGAATTCCCGTCCGAATTTCAACATGTGATGTCCAGGTAACTGCTATTGGGAGCCAACCATCGCCGTTGGATAAAGAGGCGGTGGAACCAAGGGCCGGCCGGCACCCCCCTACCGATACCTGGTGCCCTAGGTTCTCTACCAACCTCTTGGCTACCTACAAATACCCCTCCCCTCACTATACACTATAAATAGTGGGATGTGGAGCTTGGTGGAGAAGTCCCCATTCATTTCCAAGCTCTCTAAGCTTCTCTTAGATTTCTTGCTTAGATTTAGCTATAGAGTAGTAGTCTAGTAGTGGAGTAGAGCAAGAGCAGAGCCTCTCGAAGTCTAGAAGAGTCTAATGGGTCTGGTATAGCTCCTTTGTAGTTCATTCATTTATGCATTACTTTATTCAGTATTTATTTTAGTACTTTATTCTAGTATTGCTTGCTTTACTTTAAGTACTTAGTCATTAGTGTCCATCATTAGTGAGCTTAGGTGCTTGTTGTTTGACATTAGTAGCATAGGTTATCTTATTAGTAGTAGTCTTTTGTTAGTACCGATTCCACCGTCTCCTTTGTAATTCTTTCATTTCTGCATTACTTTATTCAGTATTTATTTTAATACTTTATTCTAGTATTGCTTGCTTTACTTTAAGTACTTAGTCATTAGTGTTCATCATTAGTGAGCTTAGGTGCTTGTTGTTTGGCATTAGTAGCATAGGTTATCTTATTAGTAGTAGTCTTTCGTTAGTATCGGTTCCACCATTTGGTTAGGGTGCTTTGATCTCATTTCATCAGAGCTTGGATCGAAGTAGTAAGTTTATTATAGATTAAGCATGGTGCTTAGGCTATAGATTACATGAGAATATGGCTAGGCCTCTGGATAGATTGTCGTAGGTGGCAAGTGGTGACAGCCTTGTCCGTCCTCTGTATTCCACCATGATAGGTATAGTTATTAAATCATAGGGCTCGTGATACACCCTGTCTATTTAACTCTCCTAGTTGGTAGGCAGGCTATGCCCTGAAGTACTATCGCATTTCTCCTAGTTATTTGTTTACCCTTAGTTACTAGAAAGATATATCGCTCGCTCTCCCACCTAGCTATCTCTAGTTAGCTTGTATTTAGTAGTTAGTTTAGGTAGTTCACACCCATCCTTCATATCGTTCACCTACCTAGGATCAACTCAAGCCTTCCTCTAACAAATCCTAGTCCACCTATAAATTCTAGCCTTCCACCTTCATGTGGGATAAACTAAAAATTCGACACTCGGTACTCACTGAGCGAAGTGCTACGTGATAGTTCTGTGCGCTTGTGGAATCCTCCAATAGTCGTTAAGAAATATCAACACCCGTCATGTAGGATCAGACCCTAGTTCCAGGCTTTACAATATGTGGCATGGCGTTGGCTACCCACCGGATCACTCGCGATGACGCCGCGTGATGGCAGGGAGTTTCGTCATTCGTGCGCGTCCTAGTTCATTGCATTGTAGTGGCGGTGACACTACACGGGGTGCAATTCTATCAGTAGGGTCTAGTTCTACCACATGACGAGTCTACACAGGGTATGGGCGAATGATGGGTGTTGCCCTGTTGGTTCGGGCGATCTCGTGGTTCTCAAAAAGGATGTGGCCGCCATGAACCATTCCTTGGGTGAGATCACCGTGAGCCATGACCTTCTAGTTTCTCGGCCTTGGCCAGTAATGAGAGAGGGCACTAGGCCCCTCATGTGGGTGCACTCTAGGATGCAGCCCCCGAGGGTAGTTCTGAGAGTGTGTCCGTCGTGGACCATGGATCTAGGCCTATGGGATGGAGGTCCGAGTTGCAACTCAGGGCGGACGTGGGTGTCGGCCCTTTGGTGCGGTTAACCGCATGGTTCCCCAAAAAAATGTGGCCAGGTTGAGGCCATTCCCTGGACAAGTTTTTGTGAGCTGTGGACCTTTGGTTTCCCAAATAGGAGGCCTGGCTGCGGCCGACGGTGGGCGATGGTACTAGCCCCTCAGGGTAGGTAAACTCCAGGATGCTCCCTATTGATAGTAGTTAACAACCATTATAAACCGTCAATATAACATGCATAAGGGCATAAATATAATCACCAAAGAAGGTCTAGGGGTTTAAACTAACAAATTCCGCGAGTTGTGGTGAATCTATATTTTCTGTAGGGTTTATCTAGAAAACCATCAAGGTGGACCAAGATGTCAGATTTAATCATGCTTATCCATAGCAAAAATAACCCTAGAAGGTTCTAGAAGACTTGAGAGGACTCCACACCAAAGTGAAGGGCGAGATGCCTCTAGGTGGGGACAGCAAGCCCTTGGGGCCCACCTATTAGCGACCCATTGTTATGTCAGTTCTCCACCACCTCCTAGATTGCATCTACGCCATTTATTCAAGTCGGTTTGATCCGAGGGCTTAGGATTGACGCTCTGGCCTATATATACCAACCCCTACCCCCCTCCCTTAGGCATTACATTCAAGTCAATTGAGAAGACAGAAACCCTAATCATCCTCAGAGCTCCACCATATTCTAGGGCATAGTTAGTTAGGCTAGGTCTAGAGGGAGGCGAGCAGGTTTCGTTTGGATTCCTGATCGTGTCAAGAGTGTGGTTTGGTATAATCTTTGTACCCTCTCTCTTTTGTATTTCTTATTACTTTTATATGTTTGCTACAATTGTTATAACAATATTATTCATATCATTTATGTTCCTAGTTATCATGTTCATGGTCTACTTTGATTATATACTTAGTATAGCTAGATTATCCTTATATTTATGCATAAGTTCGTATAGAGCTCACTCTAAGGTACCATGGGTGATTGGTTGACATTGTGTAAGCGTGGTGCTTATACGTTGTTTACCTACGGATACACCCTATATTCTGGGTCATGTGGTAGATCATGGATGTGAGACTCTCATTGAGTCCTTTGTAGTCCACTCCCCGAATATAGGTATACAAGTAGGATCTAGTTACGAAGGAAGACAAGCTCTGTTATTAATCTTCCTTAGTAATATCCCTTATGTGTAAATATGAAGTTGAACTTAGCCATGACTACTAGGTGTAATTGCACAAATCAATGTATGCTTTGTCTTATAATTAAGAATGACTTAGGAATTATTCCTCTAATTTTCTACTTAACCATGCTAATGCCATAGAAAGGAGTACTCTAAGTGATTAATTATCATTGATCATTACTTATCATACCCATTTATCTCTTGACTTACCCCTGTTATGAGTAGAATATTGGTTATGGTTTACTTCCTCATCAATAGCATAAGTTATCAATACATATCCTTGGCAGACCTTCCCTGTGGTAAAAATAAATAATGATACCTGGAATACTCTCGGGTAAAGTGCTACAATGGAATATTAAAGTACTTCTTAGTGTCATTCTAGAAGTAGCACTAGGTAGTACCAACAAGCATTTCTGGCACTAACACTAGGGATGACAACTTAGTAAAAGATGCTAAGGAATGTAAACAACATAGGGTGACTACTTTAAACAGGTGACATGTTAATAAATACCAACACTGCCACCGGAGGCAAATACGAGAGTGTGTCCGCTACGGGCTACATGTCCTAGATCTCCATGGTAGAGGTTCGAGTCATGACCATGGGTGGACGTTGTCCCTTTGACGCTGATGAACTAATAGTTTTTCCGATGGATGTGGCCGTCGTGGGCCATTCCACCAGTGAGTTCACCGACAATGCGAAGAGCCATCGCTTCCTTCAATAACCGACAGTGCGCGATGGTCCCCTACATGGCGTGCCAACTATCGGTGTTTTGTAAACCAGACTTGTAAACTTATATGATTACCATGCTACTCTAGGAAGATGATGGTAGCATCTAATAGACATGGGGATTTATACTGGTTTAGGCTAGAGCCCTATGTCTAGTCTCAGAGATGATCGAGTGCGTGTTCCTTGCTTGAATGCTCTAAAGTTCTTACAATGGGGGGTGCAAGAATGGTGGAAGAGATGGAAGGACCTATGCTAGGCAAAGGGCTTCCCAAAGAGAAGCTCCAGGAACCCTACTACAATGGTTAATGAATCGAATGGTAGAGGATGTGAATGTTTGGAGAGGGTGCCCTGGCTGCCCTTATATAGAGTTCGGGGTCAGGGCGCATACAAAGCAGGAGGTTCTCCCGACCAAAGGGTGAGAGCCTGAGGGAGGTCCTAGCTAACTTGGCTTGCAAGCTATGCCATCTTTTGGTGCACGTCTGGTCATGGCTATCATCATTGTCTTCTGACCATGTTGTGATAGGGTGTGGCATGGCACTACTGTGCAAGTCGTGCGATACTATAGCCTTGATGGTGGTTCGTCAGTCATCCTGTGTAATGTGGTGTCCATCGTGGCCTTTGTCATCGTCTCCTGGTTCCCAGGGGTGTCATACCCGAAGTAGGTAGCCGCCCTGGGTCATTGTTTGCCTGGTGGCTTTATGGGGCCAAGGGCCTTGACCCTAATCATCAGGGTTAGGGCACTCTGCTAGTCTGGATGGTGTAGCAGAACCATCCAGTGTATAAGAGCACAAGTACAATAGCAGCCCGCAAGTGGTCGCACTGTCATACTTGAGCCCATATAAACCCGGTAGTCCGTCGAGTACCACGAAGGGTCTCGATTCAACCAACATACAACCAAGATCGTACATGATTTAACATACATATCACACATTACATAAGGTTCACAAATACAGTTCCATACATCAGAGTACAATTAAAAGTTATTACAAACCAAGTTCAGGTAAAATAGTAGCGGAAGCAATTAAAGTTTGAAACCAACATCTCCATCATTATTCAAATATTGTGCCAACTCATGATCACAATCCCACAAAAGCATAAGAGAGGGATTAACAAGAGATGCCTTGCCTAGGGCCCTACTCCTCGTCCATGGCAAGACAGAAGCAGTTCTTATAGTAGCCATGATACATTGTATTATCTGCAACAATAGGAAATAAACCCTGAGTACAAGAAGGTACTCAGCTAGACTTACCCATCATAAACCAAAAATAAAGTGACTCCAAGGATCATGCAAGGCTTTATAAGTGGAGCTAGCTTGACAACATTTTGCATAAAAAGCCACTAATTCAACTATACCTTTTATAATTCAGTCATCAAGTTAATTATAGATATTCATTTCTAGATTACCAACTAACCTATGCCAAACATGTGCTATATCATTTAGTAACATAACAATAAAAACCATAGCTAATGTAGTAATTCCATGTTCTTCATAACCATGATTCCATAATACACTTACTACGATGTTGGAGCTAGCCAAGTTTCTCACTGTTTGAGAGAGACGGTGATTCGAATCCATTTCAACCAGCTGGGAATTTATTCCTAACACAAACCCAGGCAGACCAGATCAATGGTCACCTTAGGTCACCTTTGGTACAACTCAGGTTCACATTTCATGGGTTCTATCAGCGCCGCATAATTAGGGATGACCAGCTGCTAGGACATTCATGCTCGGCCTACCCTTGGGCTCACGTCTGGCTCCCCGCACATCCTTACTACCATCCAGAGTGCGCACTCTTATAGAACGGGGCCCGACCTGAGTTGAGCAACTCGGCTTCATGGTCTCTGTTTATTCATCATCACATGGTTATTTTCCACGATAGCAAATATAGCCAACCGTGCTTTAGTATCCACCTATATCTCGCAGGTGACATGAAATCACCCAACTTCTACCGGTCTAAGCATTGCTAAGCATATATTTGATCCTAGACCTACATAGGGTTCAAGGTATATTTCTAGATAAGGAAAGTATATGCATGAAGTGATTCAAATCAACTCCTATAACCTAATGCATCAAACATAAAAGGACTCAAGTTGATATTTGTAAAACATAGGAGGCTTAGAATGCTCCAGGGCTTGCCTTTGATAAAAGAAGTTGGCCTAGGGTCTAGGCACTTAGGTAAGTCTTCAAGAGTTTGCTCCTCTCCTTTCAGAGCTATGGCCTGAGGTGCCTCCTTTTGTTCCTCCGGCTCTTTGTTGAATTCCAATAGAGTTATCCCATCGGACAATCCTATATGCATGAGTAGGAAATAAGATATCATGGATGCATATATAATGACATGTATAATATGATATGATGTGATGAATGCATCCTCATAAGTGTTCTCAGCAGCATTGCATTAAGGTGATAACAAGTTACATTTTCTTTTCCTGAGTAGGTGCATATCATTCCCCAGTAACTTAAACAAAACTTATGTAAATCATTTTTCTGGACTACAAGACAGCAGCAACTTGTTTTGACCATAACTGGAGTTATACACATCAAAATAATATGGCTATGGACATTCTGAAAATCTTAAGAAATTGCCTACAACTTTCTTTTAATCATCTTAATGTTATTCAGCAGTTATCTCAGTCAAACAATTCAATCTTTTAGATCTGTCTAGAGAGCAAGCATTTCAGATAGCAGACTTCTGACCACCATAATTCTCAAACCATAAGGCCTATGACTATGAAAATTTAACACAAGGTAGATAAGTAAGTTATCTATAACTTTTTTATTAACCATATTTATAGAAAAGATCATTATCATCATGAAATCATCACCACAACAGAAACTATATATATAGTCATCTAGTTGAATTATAAAGCAATAATTAACTAGTTGCCTATAAACAAATACTTCTAAGCCTTACTAACAGTATCAACAGATTATATGCATCACACACACCACAGAAAACATCATGGTCAAGCCTAACTAATTTATCTAGATTAATTTCCTTAGATAATAAGGTGATTTACAGAGTAAATATTTCCATTGCTTAATAAATTATGAGAAATAAATTATGAGAATATTATAGTAGGCTACACATGACCCTAATAGTCTACTGTACAAATTTCATGCCATTTGGATAAGTATAGCTACCTCTAAAAAATGACAAGTTACATAGGTTTATTATAGTAAAAATTGTTTAGCACAGTAAAAAGTGTCAAGCAATAGATTTAATATTTTTATTACTTTCATCCTAGCATAAGAATACTGTGTAAAAATTTGCATGATCATATGTTATGTATTTTTACCCTATTTAATTTCACTAGAATCTAGTAATTAATTAAGATTAAATAGGAAGACCATATTACAAGTATGTCTACTATAGGTTTAGTATTTTTCCTAGCTATAGCATGTCAACACAAGACCAACAAAATTGGAATCACAATTTTATCATTTTCCTAGCTCAAGTTACGCATTTTACAAGATATGAACTACTTTAAAAGCACTTATCTTGCTAAATTTAATTCTCCCAGAAAAATACCCTAAACAGTAGATTTCATATTTTATCAAATAGTACACTTCAAGATGAATCCAACAAAATTTGGTTTACTCCATTTGGATACTCCTAGCTCAAGATATAATTGTTGCAAGTTTCTACAAAATCTATGAAAACAAATAAAGAAAATCAAATTCACTCGGGGACTGCTGCTAGGTACACCCGATCCATACACCCCACTGTGACTAACGCATGGGCCCCAGAAGTCAACTGACCATACACGTCAGTGAGACCGAGGTAGGGCGGCGCTTTGACCGGCAAGAACTCGCCAACTGCGAGGTCACCTGCGATAAGGTCACCATCGATGTGTTCCCCTCCTCGTTCTGCACCTAGTGAGCTAAGTGGGTGAACCCCTGACTGGTGGTTGGCTATGGCGTCCGCACAAATGGTGGACGGCGGCGATGCTGCGGTGGTGCACTAGTCGTTTCTAGCCATGGCAAGCTCTGATGAGCACGGCTATGACTTCCTAGTGGTGTAGCGAAGATCTAGGGTTAAGTTGGGGCTTTGGTGGAGCGGCGGTGAGGCTTGGCCACATGCATGGTGGCACGGCGGCGCGAGCGCAATAGCGGCATGGCAGCGTTTTGCTCTGATGAGGTTGGCATCAGCCTTAGGCTCTTGCCTTGAGTTAGACCTTGCGCTAACCTAACCCTAACGAGAGGAACACATGAGCGAGATGGCTCGATGGAGCACGACCACAGCGAGCGCAAGCTCAGCGGTGCTCCGGTGAGGGCGCAGCGACGACAAACTTGAACTACGGCTATACCTAGGCTTAAATGGTGATGCTAGAGGGCCAGCAAGGTGGAGTGAGGCATGGTGGAGACATGTGCATGAGCTATCAAAGAATGGAGCGGTGGCGGTGGTGCGCAAGCTCGGTGGAAGTCGGTGGCAATGGCGCGGCACGCTGTGGCTTTGCTCGAGCGTGGCGAGGGCAAGAGAGAGGTAGAGCGAGGCGAGTGAGAGCGAGTGAGGAGGAAGGACATGTCGCTGTGTTTTGCTGCCCATGTTGGCCTGACTAGTGGGACCGTCACCGGTGGGAAGCCACCACGCAGCGCGCGCGGCCTGAGCGTGGTCGGCCACGACGATCGGCGATTTGAATCAGCTAAGTCCAATCCATTTGACTGACAGTGCTACTTCATGCCTCTATATCTCCTAATCCAGTTCGAGTTAGCAAAATTGGTATTAGTGAAAGTTGTAGAGCTACATGAGTGCTACAAGATTGCTTAAGGGGGTTTTGTCTAAATCGCAATGGTTATCAAACTACAGAGCTCTAAAGTGAGCTACTTTGAAACTGAAATAAGCATTCTACACTTAGAAAAATTGTCATAAAATAGTATTTTGTTGATACTTGTGAGCTCTATTTAACCATGTTAGACACTGATTCAGCTCATGACCTTTAAACAAAGTTTGTTACCCATGATGTGAACTACAACTTTTATTTAGGTCACATAGCCATGCAAACACTCTAAGCTACTATTTAACTTTGGTCAATCGAGCATCATGAAAATGGCATTACCAAGTAAACCAACACTTAGAAGCAAAATTGGCTCAAGTCATGAATATAAACATTGTTCCAATTATAATTCTAGGTGTGTCTAAGGTATTTTGGTGACCTCATTACCATCTCATGCATTGGTCACATATGATCACAAGCATAATTAAGTATATGAGCAACATCACATGTGATAAAGAGAAAGTGAATAAAATGAAACTTCATATGCTCATGCTCATGAATGCTTGGATGATGCTTGTGCTCATGAAATGCAAATGCTAAATGCATTGCTTAACACTAGGGTGTTACAGATGGCCTCTTCATCAAGCCCCTTGTTATGGATCCTCATCCCATAGTGGGTGGGATCATACAAGTGTCTAGTCGGTCCATATTTGGACGGTGGGTGTCGTAACCATTGCCACCATGGTGCGGTGTTGTCTCATTGTTGTGGCACGACATAGGGATGGTGTCTGACTAGATCAAGGTGTCTGTTGTCCCCTCGGTCCTTGTAAAGTTAGTTTGGCGTGCTTCCTCCTATCAGAGCAGGCATGTTATTGCTAGGCGCGACCTCTCTCCACCTCTTTCGAGGGTCATGATAGAGGAGAGGTCATGCGTCTTGTGGGCGCTGTATGGCTAGGGCAGCTGGTAGAGGTCATGGCCGACCCCAGCCTTGGCGTGCTTGGCTTAGCTGGGCCTCAGTCATTCAGGCTTTCGCTAACGGGTAAGTTGTGGGCCATGTGGCCTACCAACTAATCGGTGACACGAGATACCCTAGGGTTATAACCCCGACAGTAATGGTTATGGTTTAGCTCTCCATCATATGTATAAGCTATCAATATATTCTAACTCCCATCCTTCCCTGTGGTAAAAATATAAATAACCATACCTAGAATACTCCTGAATGAAGTGCTACAATTGTATAATTATCTATGCGCTTGCAGATTGCTTCATTTATATATTTATATTCTTTCTAGTCACATAAAATACTTAAGTACTTTTTAGTGTCATTCTAGAAATGGCACTAGGTAGTACCAACAATCATTTCTAGCATCATAGCTAAGGATGACAACTTAGCAAAAGTGATGTTAAGAAATGCCAACAACATTAGGTGACTATGTAAACAAGTGACATGTTAATAAATACCAACACCTTCATTGATGAAATGTTGGAGCGATTGGCAAATCACTCTTTCTTCTATTTCCTTGATGGGTATTCAGGTTATCACCAGATACTGATCCATCTTGATGACCAAAGCAAAACCACCTTTACATGTCCATATGGAACTTATGCTTATCATAGAATGTCTTTTGGATTATATAATGCTCCAGCTTCTTTTCAAAGATGCATGATGTCTATATTTTCTGATATGATTGAAGAAATCATGGAAGTATTTATGGATGATTTTTCTGTTTATGGAAAAACTTTTGATAACTGTCTTGAAAATTTATGGATGATTTTTCTATTTATGTGAAGAAAAGCACTTAATCCTTAATTGGGAAAAATGTCATTTCATGGTTAAAGAAGGCATAGTGCTTGGACACTTGGTGTCTGAATGAGGGATTGAGTTAGATAGAGCTAAAATAGAAGTAATTGAACAGTTACCTCCTCCCATAAATAGCAGAGGGATCCGTAGTTTTCTTGGCCATGCAGGGTTTTACCACCGCTTTATAAAAGATTTTTCACACATTGCTAGACCACTAACAAATCTTTTGGCCAAAGATGTTACCTTTGAATTTGATGATGCATGATTGAAATCTTTTGAAATTCTTAAGAAAGCACTCATCTCTGCACCAATCATTCAACCCCCTGATTGGTTGCTACCTTTTGAAATTATATGTGATGCAAGTGATTATGTTATGGGGGTAGTTTTGGGTCAAACAAAAGATAAGAAGCATCATGCAATTGCTTATGCTAGCAAAACTTTGATAGGACCTCAACTAAAGTATGCAACAGCTAAAAAAGAACTCCTAGCTGTTGTTTTTACTACTGACAAGTTTAGATCTCACTTAGTAGGAGCTAAGTTGATTGTTTACACTGATCATACTGCTTTGAAATACCTGCTCACTAAGAAAGATGCTAAACCTAGACTTATAAGATGGATTTTGTTACTCCAAGAATTTGACTTAGAAATAAAAGATAAAAATGGACTAGAAAATTCTGTTGTCGATCATTTGTCTAGAGTGTAGTTTGAAAATCTATAGGAAATGCCCATCAATGACTCTATGGGACAACATGCTCTTAAAGATCACAAAATCTGACCCCTGGTACGCAAATATTATTAATTTTATGGTTGTAGGTTATGTACCGCCAGGGGAGAATAAAAGGAAGCTCAGCTACGAAAGTTATCTTCACATATGGGATGAGCCATACCTCTTTAGAGTCTGCTCTGATGGCCTCCTCAGAAGGTGTGTACCAATAGAAAAAGGCATCAAGATCATAGAACGATGCCACTCATCACCATATGGAGGATATTATGGTGCATTCCGCACTCATGCAAAGATCTAGCAAAGTGGATTTTTCTGACCAACCATGTATGAAGACATGAAGGACTTTATCCGGAGGTGTGGTTCATGTCAGAGCATGGGAACATCAATTCAAGAGATGCCATGCCACTCACCAACAACCTCCAGATCGAGCTTTTTGATGTCTAGGGAATCGACTACATAGGACCATTCCCAAAGTCAAAGAACTATGAGTACATCTTGGTGGTAGTTGATTATGTCTCCAAGTGGGTCGAAGCCATGCCATGTAGAGCTGCTGATGCAAAGAGTTCCAAAAGGATGTTTGAAGAAACAATATTTCCATGCTTCGATGTTCCAAGAATGGTAATAAGTGATGGAGGCACTCACTTTATTGACAAGAACTTTCGCAAGTACTTGTTAAAACATGGAATCCTCCACAACATCGCCACTCCATACCACCCTTAGATAAGTGGCCAACCAGAAACATCGAACAAACAAATCAAGAACATTCTGCAAAAGACAGTCAACGAGATGGGGGCTACATGGAAGGTTAGATTACCCGATGCGTTATGGGCCTACCAAACAACCTATAAAACACCTCTAAGAATGTTACCATATCAACTCGTCTATGGAAAGACCTGTCATCTACCAGTGGAGCTAGAATTCAAGGCACACTGGGCCATCAAGTGATGGAATATGGATTTGGAAGTACTAGGAACTTAAAGAAAGATGCAACTCTCTAAGCTAGATGAATGGCGTGAAAAAGCATATCACAATGCCAAGATTTACAAGGAGAGAACCAAGAGATGGCACGATAAGAGGATCAAGGAATTTGCCCTAGGAGATAAGGTATTACTTTTTAATTCCAAGGTGAAATTATTCGGGCATGGAAAGCTTTGGAGCAAATGGAAAGGACCATTCAAGGTTATAAGAACCTTGTCACATGGAGCGGTAACACTTCAAAATAACGAAGGTACATTATTCAAGGTAAATGGCCATCATCTCAAGATCTTTCTAGAAACTAAAAAACCACATGAGGATTTGGATGAGGTAGATTTCATTATTTTGCCATAGATTTTCATCTCTACCCTCCTCCTTATGATTCGTAATGTGGTAGCATGTTATTCGGGATTAGATAAGCATTAGAAGGCATAACAAAAAATGAGACCATGAGGTGGCAATAGGAGAGGCCGGCCAACCACTATTGGGCTGCCCGACCCCATTGTTAGCCTCCCTGCCTCCACTCAATTGTCTCGCAAACCTTCCATCATTATCTCGTAGAATTCTCTAGATTTTCGAGCCATATGATCATACCTCATTACTAGACCCCTAATGGATAGATCTTAACCCCCTGCTTCCTATTTCTCCCCCTATACAAGGAAGCCCTGCTAGCCTCCAAAGCCATCCCAACAAGCCTCACATCTCCAGCAGCAACCAAGCTTTCCTCCTCCCAAGATCTAATGGCTAGAAGAGAGATCGTCCCCTATGGAGTTGATCTCAACAAGAAGCCCGACACTCTAGCTTTGAGCGTCATTCCACCATGAGAGATAGCTCCCATTCCCCTAGCTAGTCCTACTTTGCCCAAGCCATCCGTCGTCCGATGATCGCTCCACCGCCATCATGTCTACTTCTACAAGACAAGCCACGCCAGCCGGAAGGGCCAAAGACGATCAAGGTGCCCATGTAGATCAACCTCCTTCCGCCCAAGCCAAATGAGACGCTGATGGGGTGAAGACCAACAAGTTTGAAGATGTCACCTATGACAAGTACAAACCGGTCACGCATCTGTGACCAAAGATGGTGTTCGGGTTGCACTGAAGCAAGTCAAGGTTGTGCCGTTGAAGGAGAAGAAGAAGAGGGCACCACCCGCCACCCAAGATAATGATGAGAAGCGCCAATGGATTATTGTTACGCTTCTAAATAACAAGATCCAAGAACTCACCGAGTATACCCATGCTTTGCAGCATAGGATTGATAAAGAGCATATCTATCGCAAGCATCTAGAATACGAGCTTACTATCCTCCGCCGCTATGTTGTCAATCAGGACAAATATAAGAATTGAGAGTTAGGTCATTGATCGATAAGGCACGCCAAGGTAGATTGTTTAGGTCACTTGATTAGATTGTTTTAGGTTGTGTTAGCTAGTTAAAGTTTGTTTAGGTTGAGATTGTAATAAAGTACCTTATGTTATCAATGAGATTTTATTGTTATTATCTGCTCTCTATTTCTATATATGTGTTTGTTTCCACATGTTGTGCATGTAAGGAAAATGGACCTCGCCCCTTTTAGTTTGGATTTTGGTGTTTGATGATCAACATGACCAAGTTGGACTAACGTATTTGCAAGTGTTTATTTTATAGTGCAATAGGATGCAAACGCAGATTGGACCAAGATTGGAACATGAAGAATATGATCAACACTCAAAGGAAGACACTAGAGGATGTGTGATCAACCTTGAAGTGAAGCTTGGAGTCCAAGACACGAAGATGAAGAAGCCCAGAAGAAGGATTGCGAAGAAATGAACAAACGGCAAAGCTACAGCTAGCACCGGTCAACACTATGTGCCCTAGACAGGGTGGCACTGGACAAGCACTATGCACCAGATAGGGCACCACCATATTTTTCCAGAGAGCAGTGATTTTAGAGTAGCTGGCACCGGACAATGAACAATACTTGTCCTATGCAACAGAAAGTGAACATTATAACGGCTAGATTGAAAATATAGCCAGTGGGGAGAGAGCACCGAACAGTGAACAATACTTGCAATGTGCACCATACAGTGAATAGTGTTAGCACCGGACAGTGAATAGTACCAGCACTGTGCATCGAACAAATTTGGTGATTAGCGTAGGTGCTTTGCAAAGTGCTTAGGTTAGTTAGACCACCACATATGCGCTTGCTCTAGGTTTAGGCCTAGTCTTTTGTGAGGTTTGCACACCTCTTACCACTCGGTGCTTGTGCGCACCATTGTTGTACTCGACGTGGCTTGTAGTCTTGCGAAACCATAGCTACCTTGTTTATGGTGTCGTCACCACCGTATACCAAAGGGAACAAGGCCCATGGTGATTTGGCCAAAAGCTTGATAGTGAAGACGGCGGGGAGTGGTCCGAGAGAGGCTTGCCAGAAGTCACACCGGAGACCCACTTGCACATGGGGAAGGCCCCAGGCTATCCATAGAGTTACCTAATAGGGAGCATAGCCCTTGCAAGGGATTCCTTGTGAGGGGCTCCAACGAGGATGAGGGGGATGCTTGAGTGCTTCTCGATACCTCGGTAAAAATACTAGAGTCGTCGACGGGAGTTTGTATCTCTACCTCATCTTTACCTTTTGCATTTACATTGCTATCTTGGTTGTGTACTTTACTTCCCTAGCTTAGTTGATAGGATTGGAACTTAGGTTGCATAACTCTTTTGCGGTAGAGATAGCAACACACCTGGCAAAACCATAGTTGCACATTTAGATAGATTACTTTCTTGCATAGGTTTTGACTAGGTGGAATTAGAGGCCTTAGTTAGAAGTAGAATTTTAAAGTTTCCTAATTCACCCCTCTTAGGCGTCACAGTCCCTTACAAGTGGTATCAGAGCTAGTTGGCTCAATTTGGACCATTGGCTTCACCGCCATTGAGCCGACGCTATTTAGAGTTGTTGGGATGGATACCTCTAGGCCTCCATACTTTGACGGCACTAACTTCCCCTACTATAAAGCTAGATTGGCTTATCACCTTGAGGCAGGTAGATTTGGGTGTTTGGAGATTCACTCATGATGGGATGAAACCCATTAAGAATCCTGATAATCCCACAAAATCTATAAAGAAAAGGAAATTCATTTTAATGCTAGAGCTAAAAATTGCTTGTTTGAATCTTTTAGCATGGATGTGTTTAACCAAGTGTTCACTTTAAATATAGCACATGAAATTGGATTAAAATTACAAGAACTCCATGACGGCACAAGTAATGTCTAGGAGCAAAAACATTACCTAGCTCAACAAAGTTATGATTCTTTTAAAATGAATGATGATGAGCTCGTTCACGATATGTATTCTCATTTGAATCTAATTATCAATGAGCTCAATTCTATAGGATTAACAAAGCTAAGTGATGTGAACATCATGAGGAAGATCATCTCTGTACTACCACAATAGAAATATGCAAGCATCATCACCATCCTTCACAACATGGAGGACTTGAGTACCATGACCCCAGCCATAGTCATTGGCAAGATAGTGGCATTTGAGATATCACGTAAGATGGGTCAAGAAGAAGCCTCTTCATCAAGCAAAGGCAAAGCTCTCGCTTGTAGTGAGCATAAGAAGATGAAGGGAAAGTTGAGACAAGCTCAAGCTCAAGCTCCTCAAGTGAAGAAGAAGAAGAAGAAGAAGAAGAAGACGAAGATGATGACGATGATGAAGAATCAAGTGATGATGATCAATCTTCCTCCTCCACCTCCGACATTGATGAAGAATCAATCAAACTTATCAACAAGGTGGAGAAGATGATCCAAAGGCTAAATATCAAGGGTGTGCCCATCCAAATTCAAGACTTCATCTTTACAAATCAAAGAAGAGAGCAAAGAAAGAAGGGATGCTATGGATGCGGCAAATTGGGGCACTTTGTGAAAGTTTGTCCAAACAAGCCCACACCCAAGACAAAGAAGAAGACGTGCAAAGATAAAGCCCTCACATTAATAAGATCATGGGATGATTCTTTGAGTGAAGATGAAGCCCAACACAAGAGGCTAGGCCACAAGCACTCATCATCAAGCTCTTCTCGTGTGTTCCTTATGGCATGAGGTAATGAAAGCTCATCCTCTAGTGAGAGTGGTAGTGATGATGAAAAGCCTTCTCTTAATGAACTTGTGCAAGAAAATCTTAAATATGCTAAGGCTTGCACTAGCCAACAAAAGAAGCTAAAATGTTGCAAGAAAAGCTAGATAGTTCACAAGAAGCATATAAAACCTTGCTTGAACAATATGAGATATTTGCTAATCTCAATATTGATCTATCTACTAAAATTGAGCAACTTGAGGCTAGTACAACAACAAATGCATGCACAATCAATGATGAGCAACTTGTAAAGAAAAATGAAAAATTAAAACAAAAGTCAGCTAGCTCACAAGATGCTTATAAAAGTTTGCTTGCTAAAATGGAAACCATGTGCAAACATTGTGATGGGCTAACTAATAAAGTTGCTAATCTTGAAGCCGATGGTACAACCCTCACCAAGGCACCTAAAAAGAAAAGTTCAATCTTTGACATGTCTAAAAAGGATGCCTCTACTTCTTGCAATAATTTATGCAATTTGCGCTCACCCATTTGTGATCAAGTTTATTTTAAGAAAGTTATTGTAGAAACATGCATACAAGAGGTCGCAATGGAGAATGAAAAGCTCAAACAAGAAGTGGCTCGCCTCACCAATGACTTGACTCAAGTGAAAGGCAAGATGGAGCAAGTCCAACTTCATCAAGATAACACCGTCAAGGGAGTGAAGAAGTTTGATGAAGGACAAATCGTGGTTTGCTGCGTATGCCACAAGGAAGGCCACAAGTCCTACGACTGCAAGGTGAAGAATGGGGGAGGAGCAAAGAAGAAAGAGAAAAACAAAAAGCAAACAAGCAAGCTCTCCAACACCTACACCAACAAGGTGGACAAGAAGGCCTCCACACCATATCTCTTGAAGAAGAAGAAAAATGACAAGGTGGTGGCCATCAAGGTGAACAAGCAAGCCAACAATGGGACCAAATGCATTTGGGTGCCAAAGGAAATTATTTCAGACATCAAGAGCACCAAGAAGGGTTGGATCCTGAAGGGGAAGTAAGAAGTCCAATGGACTTGGGGAATTTAGAGACTTGGCAAAGTTTGGGAGCATTTCATGGGATGCATCAGATCGGATCATGTCATTGCCAAGTGGGTTAGTGAATACTATTGACCCAAATTCCCCTTCCCATGTTAGGTAACTAGATTTAATTTCTTGCAATCTCAATTAGCATCTAGTTCCTTTTCATTCCTAGGTTTGTATTTGCATGTTTAATCTTTTGTCATGCATACACTAGGTAAATCATATGGTAGGCTTGCTCAGTATCACTCTTACCCTTGGAGCAAACCTACATGGTTTAAATTGCTTAGAAGCATGGCACATAGCATGTTTTACAATTATTTATCGAATATGTGCCAAAGTCCAAATTATAGATAATTTTCCCCAAATATCATTCATGAAAATGATTCTCACATTCATGTGATGTCATCTTTCAAGTGGTATTTTGATTTACAAAAATCAATGTGCATGTCTCCTACAAGTACTATATGCTTGTATGCACAAATTTAGGGGGAGGTTATTCTACAAGTTGGATGATTTGAGACTAACATTCTTTTCAAGATTATTATATGTGTAGTAGTCTCATTGCACGGAAAATGGAGTTCCCGGAGATAAGCATCATGCTTCAAAAATCCACCACCCATTGCAAGTGGTGTCAATCAAATTGGTTTCTACATGTGGTATTCCTAAACCAATATCATCATGTTGATTTCAATTTAGTATTTATATGCTTTCCCCATGCATTGTATAGATTAAACTCCCTTGTGCATTAATTTGCCAATTATGCATGTACTTTTCCATCCACCATATGTGTGCATATATTTAGGGGGAGCTTGGTCTATGTAATGTGAGAGTCAAGTTTTGTGATCTATTCCACTCCACATACAAAGGATCACAAAAGTTGACCCTCCCTTGTGCTACTAATGCCTTCCTTTTTGGTGTTTGATTCCAAAGGGGAAGAATTTGTAGGACCAAAAGCAAACCCAACACATAGATCAAAGGGGTGAACCCTAATTGGGAATGGTCCAAGAATGAGAGATAGTGGATTATGGAGTTAGGGGGAGGCTTAAGTTCATAATGCCACTTGGGGACATTTGCAAGGGTAAGATAAGTTTCCAAAAGTTCATACAAGTGATATCTTTAGCATCAAATAAACTTGCCTTTGCATTGCATCCTAGCAAGTAGATAGTTTTTAAATTTTCACATCTATTATTATTTGCTTGCTTTGGTCGTGTTATCATCAATCACTAAAAAAGGGGAGATTGTAAGAAAAATGGACCTCGACCCATTTAGTTTGGATTTTGGTGTTTGATGATCAACATGACCAAGTTGGACTAACGTATTTGCAAGTATTTATTTTATAGTGCAATAGGATGCAAATGTGGATTGGACCAAGATTGGAACATGAAGAATATGATCAACACTCAAAGGAAGATGCTAGAGGATGTGTGATCAACCTAGAAGTGAAGCTAGGAGTCCAAGACGCGAAGATGAAAAAGCCTCAAAGAAGGATTGTGAAGAAATGAACAAAGGGCAAAGCTGCAGCTAGCATCGGACAACACTGTGTGCACTGGACAGGGCACCGCCATATTTTTTCCAAAGAGCAGCGATTTTCGAGTAGCTAGCACCGGACAATGAACAGTACTTGTCCTATGCACCGGACTGTGAACATTATAACAGCTAGTTTGAAAATATAGCCATTGGGAGAGAGCACCGGATAGTGAATAGTACTTGCAACGTGCACCGGACAGTGAACAGTACCAACACTGTGCACCTGAACAATGAACAGCTTGTCCGGTGCCCACGTAGAATTTCAGCAACACCTCCAACGACTATATTTGGACTTGGGAGCTATAAATACCACCCAACTGGCCCTTTCAGGTGTGAGGGAGCTGAGGAACATACCAAAGGAGTTGGTACTCCATTCTAGTGCTCTTCACATGCTAAGTGCTTAGTGATCCATTTGGTGATTAGCGTAGGTGCTTTGCGAAGTGCTTAGGTTAGTTAGACTACCATATATGCGCTTGCTCTAGGTTTAGGCCTAGTGTTTTATGAGGTTTGCACACCTCTTACCACTTAGTGCTTGTGAGCACCATTGTTGTACTCGGTGCGGCTTGTAGTCTTGCAAGACCACACCTACCATGTTTGTGGTGTCGCCGCCACCGTATACCAAAGGGAACAAGGCCCGTGGTGGTTCGATCAAAAGCTTGATAGTGAAGATGGCGGGGAGCGGTCTGAGAGAGGCTTGCCGAAAGGGACACCGGAGATCCACTTGCACGTGGGGAAGGCCCAAGGTTATCCATGAAGTTACCCAACTAGGAGCATGGCCCTGGCGAGGGATTCTTTACGAGGGGCTCCAACGAGAACTTGGGGGAAGCTTGAGCGCTTCTCGATACCTCGGTAAAAATACCGGAGTCATCGATGGAAGTTTACATCTCTACCTCATCTTTACCTTCTACATTTACATTGCTATCTTGGTTGTGTACTTTACTTCCCTAGCTTAGTTGATAGGCTAGTTGATAGGATTGGAACCTAGGTTGCATAACTCTTTTGCGGTAGAGATAGCAACACACCTAGCAAAACCGTAGTTGCACATTTAGATAGATTACTTTCTTGCATAGGCTTTGACTAGGTGGAATTAGAGGCCTTAGTTAGAAGTAGAATTTTAAAGTTTCCTAATTCACCCCCCTCTTAGGCGTCATGGTCCCTTACAGTGCATAAAGGAAAACATGAAACAAGTGTGGGGGAAAGTCATCGCGACAATAAAATGAGTTCCGATCACAAAAATCATGAATTGCAGAAACCAATGGAACATGAACCATGCTCGCCAAAGTTGGACCTGGACGGGCCTAAGATTGGGCCGCTCGGTCTCCTACATAGGCCGACTAGCCCAGCCCATCATCGCCTTGCCTCGTGCTTTGTCCACGGTCAGGTTTGAGTCCCGTATGATCTATTTTCACCTATCTTGCTTTCTGTTTCAAACTAAATTGAAAACCCTTTGATAAAACAACTTTAAAACATGAGAAAAGATTATTTTAGTCATGACTTGAAGGATAGACTGACATAACACTTTTCCTAGAAGTCTTACCATTGTTGGGAACATATTATTAGGGACCCCATGTTACTCAAGTTGTTGTCAAATGAGATATAGTAGAATAATGACAACTTGATTCTTGATGTCTCGTTATTGGAGAATTTTATTTCAAAAAAGTTAAAATTTATAGCTACACCTCTCCTTTGTGGTAAAAGCAATGTCCTAGCAAAGCCACACATATATGATAGACTAGGAAAACCTTCTACATATACTACTTCTCATTGTATTGGGTTTGGTCAAACCTTGTGATCCTTGTTGAGAAACTTATCATGCTCTCAAGATCAAGATCACGTATACTTCACATATATATCTGCTGCTCCTACACTGGGAGTATGTAAAAACATGTTTTCCATCCACCCAAAAATGTTCTACTCCTACACTAGGAATAGACACAAAAATATGCTTGTTATGATTCCACCTAATAAATGCTCCAAGTTCTTGTAAATGTCTCTCTTGAAAAAGTTCTGTTGCAGAAAAGAAGCATGGGCAATGCAAAAGTTATTCATAAGAAAAAAAGAAAGAGAAAGTTAAAAAAAATGGACAAGTGTCCAAGATATCTAAAATAATGGGTACTTAGATGCCTGCCTAAAAAAGAAGAAGAGAAAGAAATGAATAGGATAGCCCATGTTTTCTTGCAAAGTGTTTCAAGTTTCAACAAGAGAGATATGTTTCAAAGAGCATAGTAGAATTAGGTTAGCCACCATATATATTCATCCACACACATGCACATATTGATCTAAGAGTATGATATTTTTCTCCTCGAATCCTTGTTTTGACTTTACAATATAGGCAAAACAAGTATGTTCTCATATTTATTCCTACCTGAGCTCCACATATAGACTTTTAGAAGTAGGTAAAAAGAAGGCAAAGTTGTCTATGCCTTGGTAAGGATTCACAAATACCACATACACTAAGTGATTTGAGAGTACCATAAAAGGAGAAGGTAAGCTATGTTTTGTTTTAAAAAATCTCAAAATGTTTATCCAATTGACTTGACTAAAATAAGATGGTGATCTATTTTAAGCTGTTCCATTCTTCCACCGCCCAAAGTTTCATGGTAGACACTTTAAATCCTATAGTGCATGAATGACTGGGAATAGTTTTATGTTGATGTCTTGTCCCAAGGTTATGTCTTAAGTAATCCATCCTTTTATCTAGGATGAGTAAAAGCCTAAGTGTGGGGGAGTTTGTTGACGGTAGTTAATGTCAATCATAAACCATCAATATACCCTGCATAAATGATTAAAATAGATCACCAACATAGACTTAGGGGTTTAAACTGACATATTCCATGAGTTTTGGTGAATCTGTGTTTTCAGCAGGATTTAATCAGAAAACCGCCAAGGAGGACCTATTCATCAAAGCAAATCGCATTTATCCACAGCGAGACTGATGTGGGAAGACTCCAGAAGGCAATCCATAGAAGTAGGACACGTGTCACTGATATGTGGGGCCGGTCAGCCCCATTGTCAGGCCACCCAGCCCCTAGGGGCCCACTTGTCAGCCTCTCATTTTTATGATGGTTCTGCACCGCCTTTAAGATCACATCTACATCGTTGATTAAGGTCAGTTTGATCCAAGGGTCTAGGATTGACGTACCCCCCTATATATACCTCCATGTACCCCCTCCTAAAGAGGAGGATCCTAAGTTCTAAAATCCAGCAACCCTAATTCATATCCCTACCAGGATCAGAGCTAGCAATCAAGAGAAGATCAGTCCTCCAAGTTAGGATATAGTCTTGTATTAGAAATAGTGAGATAGAGTGTGAGTGAAAAGTTTGGAGGATGTCCCGGCCTATCGATGCTCTCTCTATGGCTTGTACCCTAGTGAAATCAAGTTCTTCTTGAGCTTGCTTCTGAGATTTCTCTAGTAATCAACTTCTAATTCAAGTAAGTAACATGTTTATATTGTTCTTCAGGTTTGCAACTCTTTTGAGTACTTTAATCCTTGTCGCTCTTGGATTAGAGTAATATGCATAGTGTAAGCATGGTGCTTAGACTCAATTACTTGTGGATGTATCCTACATTCTAGATCAGTGGTAGATCGCGAGGGTGACTCTTATAGCCTCGTTGAGTCCTTTGTAGACCATATCCCATTTGTAGGCCGAGAAAGACCAAGTTACTATAGGAAACATACTTTGTCTGTGTTTTCCTTAGTAATATCCCCATATTGAATAGTAGAAGACATAGCTTATTGAAGTTAGAATTAGAAGACCCTAGTGATCTCCCTTACGCTCCTATTATCTTAAGTCTTGTTACTACTATAGGTTAAGTTAGACTTAGTTAGTCTCGCACATGTTTCCTTGTGTTTGATATTCTGGAATACTTTTCGGTGAAGTGCTATATCGATATCTGTGTACTTGTGGATTTATCCATGTGTGTTTAAATATATCAATAAGTGGCATCTAGATGTACGACCGCTTCATACAGAGCCAAGGTGAAAGGTTTTATATACAGAGCATCACTGGCCAGGTGCTATGATTGCTTCTAACCTGTTCAAAAGGATTCATCTCATCTGTGCTCAAACCAAACCAAAGGTGCCTTACCTCTCCACTGATGTTCTTATAGAACATAGTATTGATAGTCCTCTAGTCCTTCCCATCGATGGGGTGCCTCATCATTTTATCTTTCTTACGCTCTTGTCCATGCTAGCGCAATAGCTTCTCTGACTTTGCATTTGCAAATAGCCTATGCACCCGGGGAGCTATAGGGAAATACCAAACAACCTTTATGAGACGTCCTCTGGTCTTGGTACCCTCATCTGACAACCCTTCCTTGTACCGTGGAGCTTCACACTTGGGGCACGCATCCAACTCTTTGTATTCGTCTCCACAATACAATATGCAATCATTGGAACACGAGTGGATTTTTTCAACCTCGAAGCCGATGGGGCAGATCATTTGCTTGGCCAGTATGTCTTTTCTGGTAGCTCATTTTTTTGGAGTAGTTTCCTTACTATACCTAACAACTGATCGAAGCCTTTATCGTTCAATCTGTTTGTAGATTTAAACTCTAATAGCATGATGTTGGCTTCTAATTTGCTCACTAGACAATCCTTATACAATGGTGTTTTGCCATCTTGTCTTGTCTTCTCTAGCTTTTTTAGCTATCTATCACTAAGACATCCACCCTCTGCATTACGTATCAGCCGAGAAATGCCATCATCATCCTCGGTGTCATCTGCTAGCGTATTCCTAAATATATCATTAATTGTGGCCATAGGTTCCATGTTGACATTGGGTTCAAACACATCATTAACGGCAGCCATAGATTCCTCGTTAGTAATAGCCTTGTGGATGACTACATCAGGCATGGCCACATCATCATCGTTTTTCTACGAAACATTCACACCAACCTCCCCATGCATACTCCATATCGTATAGTTTGGCATGAACACCCTGGTAATCAAGTGCATTTGTACAAACTCAATTCTCTCCCATTTCCTTTGATTCATGCAATCTTTGCATGGACAAAAGATAGGGTTTCCATCCCCAGCATCGGCGATAAACTTGCTGATGCCAAGCATGTACCACTTGTCCGTTCAGGACAGATGTATCCACTTTCGATCCATCTCTGCAAAAAAATATTGAGATAGTAATTACAGAGAAATTAATAACAAGTCGAGCTTAATGAACAACAATTGTAACTCGAAAATGCCATTTATTCTACACTTATTTAATCTAGTCACCCCATTTTAGGAAAAAAATATTCTACACTAATTATTAAAAAAATGAAATTGGTAGCCCCGGCCGTATAAGTTGAAAATCATAGCCCCATTAAAAAACAATTATTGTACAATAATGAAGAACAATTATTCTACTCAATGCCACATAAAAATGGAGACACTAATTAAAAAAGACTAATATTGGAGACATGATCATGAACAACAATGTAGCTACAAACAATATGTTGGTAGGTGACACATGGATTAATTTGCTCATCAAAATTGTAAAAGAATCTACTCTACTCCTAAGAACTAATTATAGCATCACATACTAACAATCATCTTGACCACCATGTAATTAGCTAGGAATTTAAATGTGTTCATAGATACCAACCTTTTAGATGATGGATTTACCACAATTTGCTTGGAAGCTTTGCACAAACTCCAATTGGACAAGTGCTATTTAGAATGGAGAAAGAACTAGAATGAGAATTAAGCAATGTAGCCATCAAAACAATGTTAATTATGCAACAAAATCAAAGGAGTGGATGCTTGTTACTAACCTTAAAGCAAAAAGTTCAAGCGATTCTTCCAAATCCAAGAACTAGCTTTATGGTGAAGAGCAGCCGCAACAATGGAGGAAGCGGCCCAAACACGCGCCTCACTACCAGATCCTAAAATTTGCCGAGTGTTTTTAAGTTTGCCGAGTGTATTCCCTCGGACACTCGACGAATAAGTGATTTTGCCGAGTGCTGCGCTAAAAACACTCGGCAAAAAAACACACACGGCAAAATAGGGGGTTTGCCGAGTGTAAAAAAAACAATCGGCAAAGAGCAGGTTTGCCGAGTGTCAAAAAAACACTCGGCAAAGAAATAAAATATTTTTTCAGAAAAAGAAGGAGAAGGAAAAAAATAAAAAAAAACTTTGCCCAATGCTAGATCTACGACACTCGGCAAAGAAATATAAAATATTTTTTCTGGAAAAGAAGAAGAAGGAAAAAAAATTCTTTGCCGAGTGCTAGATCTGCAACACTTGGCAAAGAAATATAAAATCTTTTTTTGAAAAAAGGAGAAGAAAAAAATAAAAAAAAACCTTTGCCGAGTGCTAGATCTACAACACTCCTGGCAAATTTTTTTTCCTGGAAATAAAAGCCGCACACCGCCCCCTCGGTCACCCCACACACCGCGCCCTCCGTCACCCCGCACGCCGCACGCCCCTCCCTCCCTCCCCTCCCAGCTCCCCTCTCCCTCCTCCTCTGGTGCCCTCCCCTCCTCCCTCTCCCTCTCCGGCGCCCTCTATCCTCCCTCCGGTGGCGGCGTGGCGGGGGAGGCCGGATCCGGTGGCGGCGCGGTGCGTGGAGGCCGGATCCGGCGGCGCCCTTTTCTTCCTTCAGCGGCACCCTCTCTTCTCTCTCCCTCCGGTGGGTGGCGCGGCACGGGGAGGCCGGATCCGGTGGCAGAGCGGCGTGGGGAGGACGGATCTGGCGGTGCCCTTTCTTCCTCCGGTGGCACCCTCTCTTCTCTCTCCTCCCTCCTAAAATTGAGCAACTTGAGGCTAGTACAACAACAAATGCATGCACAATCAATGATGAGCAACTTGTAAAGAAAAATGAAAAATTAAAACAAAAGTCAGCTAGCTCACAAGATGCTTATAAAAGTTTGCTTGCTAAAATGGAAACCATGTGCAAACATTGTGATGGGCTAACTAATAAAGTTGCTAATCTTGAAGCCGATGGTACAACCCTCACCAAGGCACCTAAAAAGAAAAGTTCAATCTTTGACATGTCTAAAAAGGATGCCTCTACTTCTTGCAATAATTTATGCAATTTGCGCTCACCCATTTGTGATCAAGTTTATTTTAAGAAAGTTATTGTAGAAACATGCATACAAGAGGTCGCAATGGAGAATGAAAAGCTCAAACAAGAAGTGGCTCGCCTCACCAATGACTTGACTCAAGTGAAAGGCAAGATGGAGCAAGTCCAACTTCATCAAGATAACACCGTCAAGGGAGTGAAGAAGTTTGATGAAGGACAAATCGTGGTTTGCTGCGTATGCCACAAGGAAGGCCACAAGTCCTACGACTGCAAGGTGAAGAATGGGGGAGGAGCAAAGAAGAAAGAGAAAAACAAAAAGCAAACAAGCAAGCTCTCCAACACCTACACCAACAAGGTGGACAAGAAGGCCTCCACACCATATCTCTTGAAGAAGAAGAAAAATGACAAGGTGGTGGCCATCAAGGTGAACAAGCAAGCCAACAATGGGACCAAATGCATTTGGGTGCCAAAGGAAATTATTTCAGACATCAAGAGCACCAAGAAGGGTTGGATCCTGAAGGGGAAGTAAGAAGTCCAATGGACTTGGGGAATTTAGAGACTTGGCAAAGTTTGGGAGCATTTCATGGGATGCATCAGATCGGATCATGTCATTGCCAAGTGGGTTAGTGAATACTATTGACCCAAATTCCCCTTCCCATGTTAGGTAACTAGATTTAATTTCTTGCAATCTCAATTAGCATCTAGTTCCTTTTCATTCCTAGGTTTGTATTTGCATGTTTAATCTTTTGTCATGCATACACTAGGTAAATCATATGGTAGGCTTGCTCAGTATCACTCTTACCCTTGGAGCAAACCTACATGGTTTAAATTGCTTAGAAGCATGGCACATAGCATGTTTTACAATTATTTATCGAATATGTGCCAAAGTCCAAATTATAGATAATTTTCCCCAAATATCATTCATGAAAATGATTCTCACATTCATGTGATGTCATCTTTCAAGTGGTATTTTGATTTACAAAAATCAATGTGCATGTCTCCTACAAGTACTATATGCTTGTATGCACAAATTTAGGGGGAGGTTATTCTACAAGTTGGATGATTTGAGACTAACATTCTTTTCAAGATTATTATATGTGTAGTAGTCTCATTGCACGGAAAATGGAGTTCCCGGAGATAAGCATCATGCTTCAAAAATCCACCACCCATTGCAAGTGGTGTCAATCAAATTGGTTTCTACATGTGGTATTCCTAAACCAATATCATCATGTTGATTTCAATTTAGTATTTATATGCTTTCCCCATGCATTGTATAGATTAAACTCCCTTGTGCATTAATTTGCCAATTATGCATGTACTTTTCCATCCACCATATGTGTGCATATATTTAGGGGGAGCTTGGTCTATGTAATGTGAGAGTCAAGTTTTGTGATCTATTCCACTCCACATACAAAGGATCACAAAAGTTGACCCTCCCTTGTGCTACTAATGCCTTCCTTTTTGGTGTTTGATTCCAAAGGGGAAGAATTTGTAGGACCAAAAGCAAACCCAACACATAGATCAAAGGGGTGAACCCTAATTGGGAATGGTCCAAGAATGAGAGATAGTGGATTATGGAGTTAGGGGGAGGCTTAAGTTCATAATGCCACTTGGGGACATTTGCAAGGGTAAGATAAGTTTCCAAAAGTTCATACAAGTGATATCTTTAGCATCAAATAAACTTGCCTTTGCATTGCATCCTAGCAAGTAGATAGTTTTTAAATTTTCACATCTATTATTATTTGCTTGCTTTGGTCGTGTTATCATCAATCACTAAAAAAGGGGAGATTGTAAGAAAAATGGACCTCGACCCATTTAGTTTGGATTTTGGTGTTTGATGATCAACATGACCAAGTTGGACTAACGTATTTGCAAGTATTTATTTTATAGTGCAATAGGATGCAAATGTGGATTGGACCAAGATTGGAACATGAAGAATATGATCAACACTCAAAGGAAGATGCTAGAGGATGTGTGATCAACCTAGAAGTGAAGCTAGGAGTCCAAGACGCGAAGATGAAAAAGCCTCAAAGAAGGATTGTGAAGAAATGAACAAAGGGCAAAGCTGCAGCTAGCATCGGACAACACTGTGTGCACTGGACAGGGCACCGCCATATTTTTTCCAAAGAGCAGCGATTTTCGAGTAGCTAGCACCGGACAATGAACAGTACTTGTCCTATGCACCGGACTGTGAACATTATAACAGCTAGTTTGAAAATATAGCCATTGGGAGAGAGCACCGGATAGTGAATAGTACTTGCAACGTGCACCGGACAGTGAACAGTACCAACACTGTGCACCTGAACAATGAACAGCTTGTCCGGTGCCCACGTAGAATTTCAGCAACACCTCCAACGACTATATTTGGACTTGGGAGCTATAAATACCACCCAACTGGCCCTTTCAGGTGTGAGGGAGCTGAGGAACATACCAAAGGAGTTGGTACTCCATTCTAGTGCTCTTCACATGCTAAGTGCTTAGTGATCCATTTGGTGATTAGCGTAGGTGCTTTGCGAAGTGCTTAGGTTAGTTAGACTACCATATATGCGCTTGCTCTAGGTTTAGGCCTAGTGTTTTATGAGGTTTGCACACCTCTTACCACTTAGTGCTTGTGAGCACCATTGTTGTACTCGGTGCGGCTTGTAGTCTTGCAAGACCACACCTACCATGTTTGTGGTGTCGCCGCCACCGTATACCAAAGGGAACAAGGCCCGTGGTGGTTCGATCAAAAGCTTGATAGTGAAGATGGCGGGGAGCGGTCTGAGAGAGGCTTGCCGAAAGGGACACCGGAGATCCACTTGCACGTGGGGAAGGCCCAAGGTTATCCATGAAGTTACCCAACTAGGAGCATGGCCCTGGCGAGGGATTCTTTACGAGGGGACTCCAACGAGAACTTGGGGGAAGCTTGAGCGCTTCTCGATACCTCGGTAAAAATACCAGGAGTCATCGATGGAAGTTTACATCTCTACCTCATCTTTACCTTCTACATTTACATTGCTATCTTGGTTGTGTACTTTACTTCCCTAGCTTAGTTGATAGGCTAGTTGATAGGATTGGAACCTAGGTTGCATAACTCTTTTGCGGTAGAGATAGCAACACACCTAGCAAAACCGTAGTTGCACATTTAGATAGATTACTTTCTTGCATAGGCTTTGACTAGGTGGAATTAGAGGCCTTAGTTAGAAGTAGAATTTTAAAGTTTCCTAATTCACCCCCCTCTTAGGCGTCATGGTCCCTTACAGTGCATAAAGGTAAACATGAAACAAGTGTGGGGGAAAGTCATCGCGACAATAAAATGAGTTCCGATCACAAAAATCATGAATTGCAGAAACCAATGGAACATGAACCATGCTCGCCAAAGTTGGACCTGGACGGGCCTAAGATTGGGCCGCTCGGTCTCCTACATAGGCCGACTAGCCCAGCCCATCATCGCCTTGCCTCGTGCTTTGTCCACGGTCAGGTTTGAGTCCCGTATGATCTATTTTCACCTATCTTGCTTTCTGTTTCAAACTAAATTGAAAACCCTTTGATAAAACAACTTTAAAACATGAGAAAAGATTATTTTAGTCATGACTTGAAGGATAGACTGACATAACACTTTTCCTAGAAGTCTTACCATTGTTGGGAACATATTATTAGGGACCCCATGTTACTCAAGTTGTTGTCAAATGAGATATAGTAGAATAATGACAACTTGATTCTTGATGTCTCGTTATTGGAGAATTTTATTTCAAAAAAGTTAAAATTTATAGCTACACCTCTCCTTTGTGGTAAAAGCAATGTCCTAGCAAAGCCACACATATATGATAGACTAGGAAAACCTTCTACATATACTACTTCTCATTGTATTGGGTTTGGTCAAACCTTGTGATCCTTGTTGAGAAACTTATCATGCTCTCAAGATCAAGATCACGTATACTTCACATATATATCTGCTGCTCCTACACTGGGAGTATGTAAAAACATGTTTTCCATCCACCCAAAAATGTTCTACTCCTACACTAGGAATAGACACAAAAATATGCTTGTTATGATTCCACCTAATAAATGCTCCAAGTTCTTGTAAATGTCTCTCTTGAAAAAGTTCTGTTGCAGAAAAGAAGCATGGGCAATGCAAAAGTTATTCATAAGAAAAAAAGAAAGAGAAAGTTAAAAAAAATGGACAAGTGTCCAAGATATCTAAAATAATGGGTACTTAGATGCCTGCCTAAAAAAGAAGAAGAGAAAGAAATGAATAGGATAGCCCATGTTTTCTTGCAAAGTGTTTCAAGTTTCAACAAGAGAGATATGTTTCAAAGAGCATAGTAGAATTAGGTTAGCCACCATATATATTCATCCACACACATGCACATATTGATCTAAGAGTATGATATTTTTCTCCTCGAATCCTTGTTTTGACTTTACAATATAGGCAAAACAAGTATGTTCTCATATTTATTCCTACCTGAGCTCCACATATAGACTTTTAGAAGTAGGTAAAAAGAAGGCAAAGTTGTCTATGCCTTGGTAAGGATTCACAAATACCACATACACTGAGTGATTTGAGAGTACCATAAAAGGAGAAGGTAAGCTATGTTTTGTTTTAAAAAATCTCAAAATGTTTATCCAATTGACTTGACTAAAATAAGATGGTGATCTATTTTAAGCTGTTCCATTCTTCCACCGCCCAAAGTTTCATGGTAGACACTTTAAATCCTATAGTGCATGAATGACTGGGAATAGTTTTATGTTGATGTCTTGTCCCAAGGTTATGTCTTAAGTAATCCATCCTTTTATCTAGGATGAGTAAAAGCCTAAGTGTGGGGGAGTTTGTTGACGGTAGTTAATGTCAATCATAAACCATCAATATACCCTGCATAAATGATTAAAATAGATCACCAACATAGACTTAGGGGTTTAAACTGACATATTCCATGAGTTTTGGTGAATCTGTGTTTTCAGCAGGATTTAATCAGAAAACCGCCAAGGAGGACCTATTCAGTCAAAGCAAATCGCATTTATCCACATCGAGACTGATGTGGGAAGACTCCAGAAGGCAATCCATAGAAGTAGGACACGTGTCACTGATATGTGGGGCCGGTCAGCCCCATTGTCAGGCCACCCAGCCCCTAGGGGCCCACCTGTCAGCCTCTCATTTTTATGATGGTTCTGCACCGCCTTTAAGATCACATCTACATCGTTGATTAAGGTCAGTTTGATCCAAGGGTCTAGGATTGACGTACCCCCCTATATATACCTCCATGTACCCCCTCCTAAAGAGGAGGATCCTAAGTTCTAAAATCCAGCAACCCTAATTCATATCCCTACCAGGATCAGAGCTAGCAATCAAGAGAAGATCAGTCCTCCAAGTTAGGATATAGTCTTGTATTAGAAATAGTGAGATAGAGTGTGAGTGAAAAGTTTGGAGGATGTCCCGGCCTATCGATGCTCTCTCTATGGCTTGTACCCTAGTGAAATCAAGTTCTTCTTGAGCTTGCTTCTGAGATTTCTCTAGTAATCAACTTCTAATTCAAGTAAGTAACATGTTTATATTGTTCTTCAGGTTTGCAACTCTTTTGAGTACTTTAATCCTTGTCGCTCTTGGATTAGAGTAATATGCATAGTGTAAGCATGGTGCTTAGACTCAATTACTTGTGGATGTATCCTACATTCTAGATCAGGTGGTAGATCGCGAGGGTGACTCTTATAGCCTCGTTGAGTCCTTTGTAGACCATATCCCATTTGTAGGCCGAAGAAAGACCAAGTTACTATAGGAAACATACTTTGTCTGTGTTTTCCTTAGTAATATCCCCATATTGAATAGTAGAAGACATAGCTTATTGAAGTTAGAATTAGAAGACCCTAGTGATCTCCCTTACGCTCCTATTATCTTAAGTCTTGTTACTACTATAGGTTAAGTTAGACTTAGTTAGTCTCGCACATGTTTCCTTGTGTTTGATATTCTGGAATACTTTTCGGTGAAGTGCTATATCGATATCTGTGTACTTGTGGATTTATCCTGTGTGTGTTTAAATATATCAATAAGTGGCATCTAGATGTACGACCTGCTTCATACAGAGCCAAGGTGAAAGGTTTTATATACAGAGCATCACTGGCCAGGTGCTATGATTGCTTCTAACCTGTTCAAAAGGATTCATCTCATCTGTGCTCAAACCAAACCAAAGGTGCCTTACCTCTCCACTGATGTTCTTATAGAACATAGTATTGATAGTCCTCTAGTCCTTCCCATCGACGGGGTGCCTCATCATTTTATCTTTCTTACGCTCTTGTCCATGCTAGCGCAATAGCTTCTCTGACTTTGCATTTGCAAATAGCCTATGCACCCGGGGAGCTATAGGGAAATACCAAACAACCTTTATGAGACTGTCCTCTGGTCTTGGTACCCTCATCTGACAACCCTTCCTTGTACCGTGGAGCTTCACACTTGGGGCACGCATCCAACTCTTTGTATTCGTCTCCACAATACAATATGCAATCATTGGAACACGAGTGGATTTTTTCAACCTCGAAGCCGATGGGGCAGATCATTTGCTTGGCCAGTATGTCTTTTCTGGTAGCTCATTTTTTTGGAGTAGTTTCCTTACTATACCTAACAACTGATCGAAGCCTTTATCAGTTCAATCTGTTTGTAGATTTAAACTCTAATAGCATGATGTTGGCTTCTAATTTGCTCACTAGACAATCCTTATACAATGGTGTTTTGCCATCTTGTCTTGTCTTCTCTAGCTTTTTTAGCTATCTATCACTAAGACATCCACCCTCTGCATTACGTATCAGCCGAGAAATGCCATCATCATCCTCGGTGTCAGTCAGCTAGCGTATTCCTAAATATATCATTAATTGTGGCCATAGGTTCCATGTTGACATTGGGTTCAAACACATCATTAACGGCAGCCATAGATTCCTCGTTAGTAATAGCCTTGTGGATGACTACATCAGGCATGGCCACATCATCATCGTTTTTCTACGAAACATTCACACCAACCTCCCCATGCATACTCCATATCGTATAGTTTGGCATGAACACCCTGGTAATCAAGTGCATTTGTACAAACTCAATTCTCTCCCATTTCCTTTGATTCATGCAATCTTTGCATGGACAAAAGATAGGGTTTCCATCCCCAGCATCGGCGATAAACTTGCTGATGCCAAGCATGTACCACTTGTCCGTTCAGGACAGATGTATCCACTTTCGATCCATCTCTGCAAAAAAATATTGAGATAGTAATTACAGAGAAATTAATAACAAGTCGAGCTTAATGAACAACAATTGTAACTCGAAAATGCCATTTATTCTACACTTATTTAATCTAGTCACCCCATTTTAGGAAAAAAATATTCTACACTAATTATTAAAAAAATGAAATTGGTAGCCCCGGCCGTATAAGTTGAAAATCATAGCCCCATTAAAAAACAATTATTGTACAATAATGAAGAACAATTATTCTACTCAATGCCACATAAAAATGGAGACACTAATTAAAAAAGACTAATATTGGAGACATGATCATGAACAACAATGTAGCTACAAACAATATGTTGGTAGGTGACACATGGATTAATTTGCTCATCAAAATTGTAAAAGAATCTACTCTACTCCTAAGAACTAATTATAGCATCACATACTAACAATCATCTTGACCACCATGTAATTAGCTAGGAATTTAAATGTGTTCATAGATACCAACCTTTTAGATGATGGATTTACCACAATTTGCTTGGAAGCTTTGCACAAACTCCAATTGGACAAGTGCTATTTAGAATGGAGAAAGAACTAGAATGAGAATTAAGCAATGTAGCCATCAAAACAATGTTAATTATGCAACAAAATCAAAGGAGTGGATGCTTGTTACTAACCTTAAAGCAAAAAGTTCAAGCGATTCTTCCAAATCCAAGAACTAGCTTTATGGTGAAGAGCAGCCGCAACAATGGAGGAAGCGGCCCAAACACGCGCCTCACTACCAGATCCTAAAATTTGCCGAGTGTTTTTAAGTTTGCCGAGTGTATTCCCTCGGACACTCGACGAATAAGTGATTTTGCCGAGTGCTGCGCTAAAAACACTCGGCAAAAAAACACACACGGCAAAATAGGGGGTTTGCCGAGTGTAAAAAAAACAATCGGCAAAGAGCAGGTTTGCCGAGTGTCAAAAAAACACTCGGCAAAGAAATAAAATATTTTTTCAGAAAAAGAAGGAGAAGGAAAAAAATAAAAAAAAAACTTTGCCCAATGCTAGATCTACGACACTCGGCAAAGAAATATAAAATATTTTTTCTGGAAAAGAAGAAGAAGGAAAAAAAATTCTTTGCCGAGTGCTAGATCTGCAACACTTGGCAAAGAAATATAAAATCTTTTTTTGAAAAAAGGAGAAGAAAAAAATAAAAAAAAACCTTTGCGGAGTGCTAGATCTACAACACTCCCTGGCAAATTTTTTTCCTGGAAATAAAAGCCGCACACCGCCCCCTCGGTCACCCCACACACCGCGCCCTCCGTCACCCCGCACGCCGCACGCCCCTCCCTCCCTCCCCTCCCAGCTCCCCTCTCCCTCCTCCTCCTGGTGCCCTCCCCTCCTCCCTCTCCCTCTCCGGCGCCCTCTATCCTCCCTCCGGTGGCGGCGTGGCGGGGGAGGCCGGATCCGGTGGCGGCGCGGTGCGTGGAGGCCGGATCCGGCGGCGCCCTTTCTTCCTTCAGCGGCACCCTCTCTTCTCTCTCCCTCCGGTGGTGGCGCGGCACGGGGAGGCCGGATCCGGTGGCAGAGCGGCGTGGGGAGGACGGATCTGGCGGTGCCCTTTCTTCCTCCGGTGGCACCCTCTCTTCTCTCTCCCTCCAGGTGGTGGTGCAGCGTGGGGAGGCTAGATTCGATGGCGGTGGTGGCGGGCCAGCGCCGGTGCGAGTGGGGTGGCCAGATCCGACTGGCGCCCCTTCTTCCTCTGGCAGCACCCTCTCTTCTCTCTCCCTCCGGTGGTGGCACGGCGTGGGGAGGCTGGATCCGGTGGCAGCGGTGGTGGGCCAACGCCGGTGCGAGCGGGGTGACCGGATCCGGCGGCGCCCTTTCTTCCTCCGGTGGCTGATGCTTTTTTTTTTATTTTTTTCAAAAAATGTTTGCCGAGTGTTTTTGGGGCACTCAGCAAAGTCTTCGCTGAGTGCCCGGCGAAAAACACTCGGCAAAATGGCGTTTCCCGATAAACCACACTAGTAAAAAAAGGGCTTCTATTCCCAGCTGCCAACCCCCTTTATTCCCGGTTACGCAGCCGGGAATAGGAGTTCGGGAATAAAGGGTTAGTAGCCGGGAATAGAAGTGGACCTTTAGTCTCGGTTGGTGATACCAACCAGGACTAAAAAGGTAGCCACGCCAGCGCCTGGGCTGGCCCCTTTATTCCCGGTTGGTATTACCAACCGAGACTAAAGGGTCTTTTTTTTTCTTTTCCTGCTTATTTCAATTGATGATTCTTTTTTATTTTAATTTGGTTTTGAATACGCATTATTCGCTGCAAAGTAATATACGTATACGCGCGTGTACTATAAAGTTTTCGCTCGATCAATGCATGCAAGCAACACAAGTAAAAGTAAACTAAAACATAATATTACATTTCATCGTCACATGTAAAGTTTGCATTAATTGTACATTTCATCATCACATGTTCTTTGGATCAATATGAAATTTGGCTTTCATCATCACATATTTGGGTCATAGTAAAACTCACCGCCGGGAGTTAAGACCCGATCATTCAGAAATCCACCTATTGTCTCTTGGATTGCTTTGAGATGGTGTGTGTCCAGGGTTTTTTCCTTCAACCAACGAGTCTTCAATTTGAGATATGAGATAAAGAAAAAGTATATTAGTATATATATATATATGTATCAAGAATAATGATAAATAAATTGTATCTATCACGAATATATATATATATATATATATATATATATATATATAAGAATATATATATATTGTGTACACTTACCCTTTTTTGCTCTAGACTAGTTCTTTTTTAGCACACTCTCATGAACTTGCAAACATAGTATCCACAGAGATTGGTCCCCTGGGGCTGCAGCAGAACCCACTTTACGAGAAAAAGATTCGTCATCATTCGAGCATAGGGAAATTGAACTAAGGTAGGTATATAGTACTTACTTTGTATAGCACTACTTTCAGTGGCACTTTGTGTTTCATATGGTGTTCCTAACAGGACCTTTTCCCAACAACTACCAAATAACATAAAAAATATTTGGACCATTAATTTGCATGCAGAGAGACTAGAATAGTTTTGCTAGTGAGACTGCAATTACCTCTAAATAGTATCTATCATCTCTTGGAACTCTTTTTGCTCTTTTCTCATCGAGTCCTAGATGCCTAGAAGACCTTTCTCCAGATCGAGTTCCATCAATATCCAGTGTTCGCTGCCATGTCCATTAACACTCATTAATTAGCTAACAGGTACAGTGAACATATATATATGGATACACGATCGTCGACATTATGAACACTTACCTGAAGTTGTAGGGGAAGAGTATACATTTCTTGTCATGTTGCTTCTCTAAGAACATCTTGATATTGGCCTCCATTTCTGCTTTCCATGTTGGTTGGGGTTTAGGGTTTTTGAATACGATATGTGGATCAATGAAACCAATATCAGTACACCCTCTCTTTTTGCACTCTCCTATCTCAAACCTGCATCATATATATAGAGTGAGGATAATAAACACAGACATGTACGTACGTAGCGACTTATTATTAATTAGTAGAAAGAATCACTTACAGATAATAGCAGCTGATGAGAGTCTTGTCGAGAGAGTTCCGGTGGACTAGTTGGTGTAATTCAGCAAACTCAATGTACATAACGTCATCACCACGGAACCAATGGTCGTCTTTGATTCTGACAGAAATATAGAACTCTTTCTAGTGACACGCGTTGAGGTACAAGGTGTTTAGCTTGAACAATTGTGTACCCAGTTCATTGATGGTCTTAGGATTCCATAGACTCCTGTCATGCTCATATTTCTGCCATTCATCTGCTACCGGTGCACTTTCGAAGAGGAAATCGCCAAGGTCGATACCTCTCATAGCATAAAAGTTAGCAAGTTCTGCCATATCCACTTCTTTATCAGCAGGTATTTCCATCATATCCAGCATATCTATGTTTGAACCATATTCATTAGCAATAACTAGAGGAGGGACTGATTGCAATTCTTGTTCTTCGAGTTGTGCCACAGTTTTCCCTGCTTTAGCAGCTTTCTTGATTATCTTGCTAAGAGTGCGGTCAAAGTCTGATGGTGGCGAGGGCTTATAAGCTTGCCGCCTCTTTTTCTGCTCAGCTTCCACCATCCGCCTTAGTTTAGCTGGAGGTAGGTGGAAGTGCTTCTGCTCCTGCTGCTTCCTCTTCCCTGTGCTTGAGAAGAATGCTCCGATGGTTTTTTTAATCGCATCATCTAACTCCTCTTTACTCATTTCACCAAGCAATTTCTGTGGAATTGGCCTTGGTTTCATGGGGGGCCTTCTTGGTCGTCTTCGCCGGCGGGGCAGATGGCTTATTTGTTTGCAGCCATCTTCCCTGGTTCATGGGAGGAGGTGGGGGAACATGCGTTGGAGACCTTAGGTTGGGGGAGGCCCTGCTGTGTGCGTACAGAAGACAATGAGTCAATTGTTATTTAAGAGGCAATATAAAATTAATAAAAAAATTGTTTCGTTCACTTTCATCCATACCTATTGTGCGGCAATGGCTTCTCGGGAATATTGATGTAGCGCTTGCGCCATGCAATGAATGACTTCTCTACTTCTCCCATGGTCTTCTCCCCATCACCTCCATGAATGTCAAGAGGCACATCACTAAAACCTTCAATAGCTTTATCCACCGAGACGGCAGCATATCCAGCTGGTACTACTGCCCCATGGATTCTTGGTGTCTTGGTACAGTCGATAGGGTTTACAACACCAATAGCCACCTTAATTGTGCCATTGTCTTTTGGAATGTGCAGCTCACATGATGTAAAAGGTTCAGTGACGTCATCCACGGGGAAGCGCAGCTCTGCATCTTTTATGGCATCAGGCAGCTCCATAGAAGCACAACTGCTTCTCAACTGATCGAGGGGGGGGGGCTAATGTTGATTCCCGGAGCTGTTGTAATCCCGTGGGCACTCAATTGTATTTGCACTTGCCTTGCGACTTCCTCTTGCATTTTTGCTTGCATTTCTTTTTCACGCCTTTGTGATTCAAGCACCGCTTCCCGTGACTCAATAACATATTGCTGCAAGATGCAGATCCTCTCTACCTCCTCATCCTTCAGTCTTTGGTAGCTTCTGTACAAATCAATCCATTCAGGGAAACCTTGCACCCACTGGAATGGCCCCTTTGCCTCTAGTTCATCCACAATGCTCAGCAGTCCCGATGGAATATGTCAGTTCATCTTTCTCTCTGTTGGGCCGGAATAGTCCACTATCTCTAGCTTTTAAAATTTGAATCAACCTTTCTGTTGCTCTTTCGAGTTTTGTGCCATGGATGAGCTTCCCGGTGACCGGGTCCAATCCTCCCCCAAGACCTAAAAACCAACGCTTTGTGCGTTCAGGCCACGGTGCTGATTCAGGTACGACCCCCTTGGCAATAAGGTCTGCTTCCATTTTTTGCCACTTGGGAACGGAAGTCGCGTAGCCACCTAATCCCATGTTATGGTGGTATTGCTTTTGTCTGGAATTCTCTTGGTTCCTTCTCGCCCGTTCCGCACCCTCTTCTGATGTCTTGTACTATACAAATTCCTCCTAGTAGGGCCTTGCCTTCAGCGATTGGGCCCTTATTGTTCCAATTTGGAGTCTTGTTCTTCTTGACGTATGATTTGTACAACTGCTTCTTCCAAGATTGGAATTGGGTGGCCATCTTCTTCATTGTCCAGTGCCTAACTCGCTTCGTCAACCTTTCAGTGGGTGATGTCTTAATGATAATCATCTGTTTGGAGCATGAAATGTGCAAGAACATCTTGCCAAATCAGCTCCTTGTCCTTATCAGAGACATAACTAATATGAGGAGCATTGTTATTTTTTTTCCATTCACGGGCATTGATCGAGAGCTTGTCCCTTACAAGGTACCCACAGTGGTACACGAATTTTTGTGCATATTGTCCTAGTGGTTCGCCTATAGCCACGTTGAATTCTGAGATGATGTAGCGGCCTTCCAATGGCTTTTTGGCCCCTTGAACATTCTTTGTGTTCCCCATCGTCGTCGTCGATCTAGACGGCTATGTACGCATAGAAACACAAAAAGTATTATAAAATGAAGGCCGATCTAGTGGGCTACATGTATGCATAATAAATAAATGAGAGCTAGATATTGAGAAATATATACCTCGCTGGAATTATCTTCATGAAGAGCTTCCTCAACAATATGATCGAGATTCAAGTATTGACTCCCATCGTCTTCCTGCTGGTCATTATCAACATCGGCACAATGTTCAGTGCCGGCGTTGATAATATCCATCATTTCCGCCTCTAGGTCATTGTCTCTCGGGTCAGCCATAGAGAGCCTAAACAATTATAAAACAATAATTATGCAATTAGGGTTTCATAGACATTTCATACACATTTCGGGGCGGATGGTGCCTGCGAGGGGCGGCCGGCCAGCGTCGGTGGCCGGGGAGGGTTCAGGGTGGTTTAGGGTGGTTTAGGGTTTAGGGTATAGGCCACATGGTATCAGTATAACACAATTGATTTTTTTTCCTAAGGAAAAATTATACATGTATACATTAATTAATATACAGCGACGGGCGGTGGTGGATAGCGGCCTGGATCGAGGCACGGGGGCTCCTGGCCGGGCGCGGCGTCATCAGGGCTACTCCGGCGAGGTGTGGGTGGGCATCGGGATGCCCTCCGGTGAGGAAGAAGGCGCGGCGTCGGGCCGGGGTGGCCCGGGAAAGCGAAATCAGTGGCGTGGCGCGCGCGCGGCGTCGGGGGCAGCTAGGGGCTCCTCCTTGAGGGGCGCGGCGTCGGGGCTACTTCGGCGAGGTGGGCGAGCGTCGGGGTGCCCTCCTGTGAGGAAGGCAGCGTCGGGGTGGCCGGGAAGGTGAAATCGATGGCGGCGTGGCGCGCGTGGCGTCGGGGGCGGACAGGGGCTCCTCGGTGAGGGCCGCGGCATCGGGGCTACTCCGGCGAGGTGGGCGAGCCTCAGGGTGCCCTCCGGTGAGGAAGGCGGCGTCAAGGGTGGCCGGGGAGGTGAATCGGCAGTGGCGGAGCTCTAGGGACGCGCTGAAGACGAAGACGATCGATGAGGAGCAAGAGAGAAGGGAGGCAACGGTATATAGGAGAGGGGCCTTTAGTCCCGGCTCCATCCATCGCCCGGGACTAAAGCACCTTTAGTCCCGGCTCCTGCCACCAGCTGGGACTAAAGGGGGGACCTTTAGTCCCGGCTGGTGGCAGGAGTCGGGACTAAAGGATTTTTTGGCGGGCCGCCAAATGCAGCCCACCTTTAGTCCCGGCTGGTGGTAGGAGCCGGGACTAAAGGTGGGCTACACTTTCATTTCCAACCAACTTTTAAGCAGATCAATTTATTTTATATATGTTTTGTATTTAAATGTTTAAGTCTTATTATTTGCGCAGTAAATTCAATACTAGGCATAAATTTTTTTAAAAAAAGTAATAAACTTTATTTTCATTTACTGCACAAAAAATATGTGACCTAAACTATTGTGTTTTTTATTATAAATGTTGAACATAATGCAACTAATACTCACTATTTTTGTTAATGCAAAAATATAGACTTTAATTGAAATTATTAAATTTATTAGGTTTCGACAGGAAATTAGTTTTCACGTAATTGTAACTTAAATCTTTAGGTTCTTCATTAATCATTGTATAATTAATCGGTGAGTTCAGGCAGAAATTCAATTAAAGTTAAAAAAGTACCAAACCACCTCAGAAAAATCTCAAACTTGGTGGTGGCTACACATAAGGCATTTGAAGTCTTGAGAAAAAGTTTCAGCCCAATCCAGCACTAGAAAGCACATGGACCTCAGAATCCCAGAGAACCTAGGTGTATAGATAGGGTTCGACGAAAGGTTCTATATACCTCTGTGAAGCACGTCGACTCCGCCTATGTCGAAATGGCTTAAAATTTTTTTGGCAGTCATTTACACCCAAAATATGGCCCCACACAAGATCTTAGGTTTTTCTAATAATTATTTTTATTATTACATTTTTCTTTGTGCCACGTGAGACGAAATACGATGAATTACATATTCAAAATAATATAATTTTGCATCAACCTCCACAAATATTTGTCTCCTAGGGCACAAGAGACCATTTGGCAAAGTTTGGCACCATTCCGGATCTTTTCGGGGATGGACTCAGTTCAACGTATAATTAATCGGTGAAGTCGCGTGGAAATTCAATTAAAGTGAAAAAATTACCAAACCAATTCAGAAAAATCTCGAACTTGGTGGTGGCTTCACACTGGGCATTTGAAACCCTGATAAAAATTATGAGATCAATCAGGCACTAGAAAGCACATGGACTAGAAAATTCAAGCACTAGAAAGCACATGGACTAGAAAATTCAAAGTATAGTTAACAAAAGAATATAATCAATTAAATGGTCTTTTCTCTTATTAAATAAATGTTTGGGTGCTTTCTTGTCGAGAAAGTGACTTAGTTCAGATGGCTAGCTAGTGCGCTGCGGTTTGGACCTTGGCTATGAGGTCGTGGGTTCAATGCCTGGCTGCCCCATTTTTTTTGTCCAACACGACTATATTATTTTATTAAGAAAGATTTTATCCCGGTTATAGCTCAGCCGGGACTAAAGGTTATCCTTTAGTCCCGGCTGGATCCTCAAATCGGGAGTAAAGATTTATTCCCGGTTGGAGGGTCCAGCCGGGACTAAAGGATAACCTTTAGTCCCAGTTCTGGGCTAGAACCGGGACTAATTATTGCCTGCCGTCGCCACACACTTGGGGCAGGAACTTTGTATCCTTGTTTGAGGATACAACCGGGACTAATAGTCCCTTTAGTCCCGAACACAAAAATACCGGGACTAAAGGCAAAAATAGAGGTGGGATGAAATGTCTGTTTTCTAGTAGTGCCAATTGTCGAGTGTCGTTTGCCGGTTTGCTGAGTGTTTTTGGGGCTTCGCCGAGTGCGCCTGGCACTCGGCAAAGTTCCTGGATCCGGTAGTGCCTCTGTGCTCAGGATGGAAGAGATGAGGAAGGAGAGGACGGCGCCAGCTTTTTGTACTGTCATTTTATCACCGTCGGTTCTTGGATAGAACCGATAGTGATAGCCTAAAATCACCGACGGTTCTTGGCTAGAACCGGCAATAATAAGTGGCCGTCAACTCACTGCCGGTGTCAGCCATGAACCGACAGTGATGTGGACCTTCACTGCCGGTTTTAGCCTATCCCCAATTATTTTTTGATTTTGAAGCTTAGAACCACACCAAATCCAGAAGCGGGGAGGCCGACGGTGATGTCCGATTCTGTAGAAGCGTTCCATATGAGCCATCCGTCCGTTGTGCTCGAACATTATATGCAAGGAATTAGGCATAAGGCGATGAGCGAAGCAGTGACGCTTGAAATCTTGAGCTACACATGACGCGACCGATGCATCCATCTCCACGCGCGTTAGCTGCCGTGTCTCCATCCATCAGGCTCACTGCCCATCCCCTCGTGCGTCGCAGGTGCCGCACACGTGTGACGCCACACGTGGCACGCCGCCGTTGGCCCGGCGTGCATGCCCCATGTGAAGCGTGGCTGCGGGCCACGTGCGATCGATCGAGGGTGTATCATATCATATCCTTGGTGCATATCTTTTCTTTTCTTTTTTTCCTGAAATGTTCGTGCATATCTTTACAAATAAAGGCACTAAGAGCTAGCGGTGTGTGCTAGCCGAACGATGATGGAGACTCTTCTTCTTCCTTAATAGTAATGACGCTAGCTTTACTTGCTTGTTTGCTTCTTGTCCAAAGCCTATATATATGTCTATATGCGCATAGCCGGTCTGTATAGCTAGCTAGCTAGCTTAGCTAGTATATCTACGTGTTTATATCTCAACCATGAGCCTTATCATGCCAATCTTCTGAATACATACATATATAATCTGAACTATTCGTCATCATCAGAGACGACATGGGAGAGAAATAATGCAAGGGTGATGTGATAGAGCTGCATTTGCACCTGCACCTCTGAAGGCGGGCGACTAGCTCTCGTGCATGGTGACATATATATGGTGTTCTTGATGATGCTCTCTTCCTTTATAGGTGCAGTGGCAGATGCAGCTCCATCACAAACATTCCATGGTCATATATATACAAGCTTTTCTTTGATATTATATTTCAGCTAGCTGTTTACTTTCTTCTTATTACTCCAGTAGAAAGTCTTTGTATATGAATGTATATATAGCTACATCTCGATACGAGAATTTGATGGCCCACCCTGGATTAGTTTTGCGCGCCTTTGCAGATCATCCTCCTAATATATATAACTTCCTAGCTTATTATTAAGTCCAGTGGCAGATGGATCTGCATCAGGACAGTACTGCATTTGGAGGTAGTCAGTGTAACTCAACTTGATCATCAGCAAATGGAAATGAGGTCAAAAGGTTTGTTTAATTAATTGGTATGGGGGAATGAGTTTCATTGGAATAATCCTTGTGATGAACTGCATGCCAAGCTTTGCACTGAGCATGATGCATCTTATTCTCCATCAGTTGGACATTTCTTGCATGTATATCCGCTTCATTAATTTCCTTGTTAGATTGATCTGCTACACTTTATTTTGTTTTCCTGACTTTACTTCTTGTCTCCAGATGAGTCTAATTTATCAAGGAATGAATGACATTTCATCAGCCTCTCTGTTATTAGTTGAGCCAGCTGAATCATTCGGTGATCAAACCCTATAGTGGCTCACCAGCCGCCCCAACCGTGCCTGGCTGTAGTAGTGTGAGACCTGGAGTGTTGGCCCAAGTTCCCAGCTAGTTAGTCCGTGACATTGCTTTCCCTTACTTGACTACTACTCCCTGTACGGCTGAGCTGTAGATTGGAGCAATTATATATATTCCGAAGGATTCGCAGTAAGAGATCTCGACTGGAGCAACCTGGCATGTTTTATCACGCCATTTTAGTATGTTTATATATATCAGGATCAGTGTCCACTTCTTATTAACACGATCTTATTATAGCTTGTTGATATGTCCGTGTAGTTCGCTATTTCCTTGCATTATTCTATACTGTATGAGGCCTTGTTTGCCTGGAGTCGTATCCATCTCATATAATCCATATGTGTTGAGATGGAAAATCAGTTAATTTTCCACCTTAATTCATACCAGCACAAGGCCTGAAATATAGGAATATGTTTGGCCATATAGAACATCAGGTGGATCGCAATGACGATGGGCATGGATAATCATTCTATGAGCTAGTTTTAGAGAACAAAAAACAAAACACTCAAAGACAACACGTGTTAGTAATATACACTACCTCCATATCGAAAAACTAAATGTTTTAGTTTTATCTGAAGTCAAATTGATCTGAAACACGCTCGTGGGGTGGATTGTTTCTGATGTGGCATGGTCTGTTTGGCTGCTTCATTGGCCTTTTTGCATGCAAGAGTTTGAAATGTATGATCAGGCAGGTCAGCGCCCTTGCTGTGTAGAATGCGCCCGAATGTATTTTAGCCCCTCCGTAATACACACTTCATTCTATCTAGATTTCTATACAATTTGCCAACATCTAAACAGTATTTTATCACAGACATTATATATCACAAGACAATATATGTTACAGCCAAATTCCATCACAAGACAATTTTGAGGCAGTTTTGTTCTTGCAGAGAAGAAACTTCAAATGTGATTAATTAACTGATGGAAATTAAATTTGCTGAGAGATCGAATCTTGTAGTTCAAAGATTGAAGGATTTAAAAGTAGGAACCATCATTCTAATGATCGAATTGCCTCAACAAGAAGGATGAATTGAGGGTAAAAGTTAAAGCAGCAACCTTAGCTTAGGTCGGGGTCGAGAGAGTCGGCATCGTTCTTGGATCCGACCAGTCATACCTGTGCATTCCGCCGACCAGTCCCTCCATCAATTCCTTTTCCTAGTCTTAGCTTGATTGTTTTCTGCGGTAGTCTGTTGTTGGACCAAGTTTCCTTCCCACTTCGTCAGCCTTGTCATTTCATTTTGGTCCATGTATTCCAGATTTCCAATTCAGCCCATGTATGATTTATGTTTGAGTCCATGTTTCTCCACTGTATCAGCCTCTTTTTTTTTTAATTTTCTTCTGGTTTTTTATCTTTCCATTTCTTTTTTATTTTTTCTTTTCTAATTTCCTTTTTGTAATTTTTATTTATTCTATTCTAATTAATTATTTTATTGATTATTTTGTTTTATTTTATATTTCCTCTGTCACATGAAATGTTATATGACAAATTATAGATTATTCCTATAGTAATGTTGAGACGTTTCATGATATATTCGGGATTGTTTCTCATGGCATGGTGTATTTCGCAATGTTCCTGTGCCCGTGACCGTGAGATGTTCGAGATGAGATTTTTTGTAATCCTTGCTACTGGCGTGCGTGGCCAGGCGCGCGCGCTCTCGTGGGGGTTGTTGCATGCACAGAGCCTGGCCAAAGCTGGCCTGGCTGGCTGGCTCGTGCGAGCCAGGCTCGGCTGGGCAACGAACCAAACAGGCCCTAACAGTTTCCCATGTGGTAAACAAGTGTATGCCTTGGGACTGGCAGCTGTTTGTTGGGCTAGCTGGAGAATTTGGAACTCTGATTGCTTCAAGAGCAAAAGAGTTAAATCTCCTACTGAGATAATTTATATGAGATGTTCTTTCATCACATATTGGGCAGGACTTCAAAAGGTGGACATGGAGAAGGAGCTGGTGCAAGGCGTGGACATTGTGAATAAGATGGCGCTAAGCTTCCACAAGAAGGATATGGAGAGGCACTCACAAGAGGATCACCAGATGGTCCCTTACGTCTGTAACACCCTCGGTGTTACATTGTATAGCTTTTTGTTAAAACACTGTATGAACATTTTACTTTTGTGTACATGTATGTAATATAGGGTATAAATCAATATATGGAACTTGAAACATTCATTTGAAACATGAAATGGATGTTACATTGCATGTCACGTTGTATGACTTGGTGTCCTAAACGAATTTTTATTAAACGAAAAGGCTATAGAACGCACGCCCGCACGCACCGCTGCCCAGACCGCACCGCTGTTGCCGCGCCTAGGCACGCGACTCGCGTGTACTCGAGCGCTTTGATGGGATTTAGAATTATTTGCTGGTGTTGTACTAGGGTTTTGGGGCTTCTTGAGCCCGTGGCGTGAATGGGCCGAGAGTCATTTTGGACCATCAATTAGCCAAGCAATACTTTTGAACTAGCTTGTGACTTGTGTATATATCGGCTTTGCACGTACGGGCTTGCATTGCATGGTACTGTAGCCTTCATTTGCTTTCTTTCCGTATTTACCACGGCCTTGGATTATCATGCTAGGAACTTGCATGTACGCCATTGCTGAAATCACACGTTCGCCGCACGCGTGTGGACTTGCTCTCGCTTTTACGTTTGCACGCAAGGCCACGCAAAGTTTGTCGTCACGTTGTCTTGGACGGTGGCCGGCCGGCCGCGCCGCGCCAAGGCCAAACCACTGAGCTGGCCCATCCTTGTTATCGCGCACGTGTGGAGGACGGATGGGAGTATAGCTCGGTGCCTAACCCGTCACTGTGTGGTAGTACGATGTTGGGGCGTCCATTCAAGTTGTCGTCATTGCTGGCCGCTTTAAGTTTCCGAACGGCGCCGCCTCGGCAAATTGGCCCCGCAATACTCCACATCTTTCCAATTAACCGTACGCACCGCAAGCTCAGATAGTTAGCTATCGATTGGAAGTCGTCCCGGCGAGCGTCATCCTGCTATGAGCTTGTGTGGGGCGTTCTCCTCGCGGCTCCGGGCGACCTCCAGCGTGGGCTCTGCGGGGTCTGCCGGTTCATCCTCACCCTCGCGCCCTTCTGCGTCAGGCCAGTTGCAGCACCGCGAACAGCACACCGGTGTGCTCTGTTCGCGACAACCGTGCCACGCTCGAGCAGGCAAGCAGAGCAAGCTAGCAGCCGGCGGTGCGTGTTGTTGCTCTTAGCTTGTTGACATCATCTCTGCGTCATTCCTACATCACACCCATTGTAGGGCCGCTTTCGTGTAGTAAAATAAATCCCGAACACATTAGAAATACGCCCTCCTCTGTCAGCTCACGTCCGTGTAGTCACCTAGGCCAGCCGCGCCCACGGTCTGCGCCCTCGCCTGGGCTAGCTCGTGCTAGCGCTCGTGCCCCCGCCGTGGGCTGGCCTGCCCGCGCAGGCCTCGGTCCGCTGCCACACTGGGCGCGCGCTAGCATCCGCACCGCCGCTGTGGGCCAGCCGCGTCCGCGCTCGCCACGCTGGGCCGCTTGCATCCGCGTCGTCGCGCTGGGCCATTCGTTCCGTCCACATGGACCGCCGGTCTCACCTATGGCCGCGCGCGCACCCTAGCCGCGACCGGGCTGTCTGCCTCGCGTTGGGCCACCGCCGCTCCCGCCTGGGCCGGCCGTGCGCCGCTTCCGCCTAAGCCGGTTGTGTGCGGGCTGCTCGCGCGTGCGCCCCGCCTTGCGGGCCTAGCCGCGTGCGTGTTGGGCCACGCTGTGAATTGCGTTTTCCAATTTCCAATGAATTACAAATGTTTATGCAATATAGTTTCTAGCTGAACTTTGATAAATTGTAGTAAATCTTGTAGATATCCAAAAATAGTGAAACTAATTTTGTTAGGTTCATAAAAATACCATCTACCTATTAGTGTATTTAGATTACAGATAGCTGTGACAAGGGTAGGTTCATAAATTCAAACTAGAGATCTTAATATTATGTAGATTAATAATTATAGGAATTTTTGTGGTAGATTGGTGATAGATATGGCTATAAAAATTTTACAGTAGGCTCACTAGATTATTATGTACTTCCTTTAAATTTTGTAGCCCTAGAGTAAGATGATAAATAGATTAGCCATTATCCTTGCTTTATCTTATATAGCGTAAATCAGCATTAGGAGTAAGAATACATGTAGTTGCTATAATAATAATGTATGTCATACTTCAAACTTGTTGTCGGTAACAAGAGATAGGCTTAGTACTGTGGTCGATAGCACTAGCTTAGTAGTTAGACAGATGTACTTTTGTTTTAAGAGTTGTTGTTGCTATATTACTAAGTATTGCATCATCATGTCATGCATGTAGATCACGAGTTGGTTGAGTTCATGCCCGTCAACGAACCGGAGTACGACGAGGTGATCGAGAAGTACGAGGAGGAGATCCTCGTGCAGGAGGGAGCCCCGGAGCCTGTTGGTGCTGACATTACTGACCCATCGCCTGCCCAAGACAAGCCCCGGTGCATAACCTCTATTTTTAATGATCACTGGATATATATATGATGTGCATTTATGTTACCGGCATTTTATGGAAACTACATGCTTAAATATACCTACCTATGAGTCCTACTAGTATAGGTCGAGTAGCTGCTATGCTTAGGATATCGGTAGCGTGAGTAACCTGCTGTTACTCACAAATAGGTGATAAATATGATCACTCATGATAAAATAGGTGGAAAGGAAAATGGTGACTGGGAAGGAATATGGTTTGGGTACTGGTGGGTGTAAGGGGTTGTGTCCTGCGGCCAACAGGGCATGACTTGGTTACACTTTTTCCCTGTCCGTATCGATTAAGGACCGGTCGTTGCAATGGACGCTAGGCAAGTTATAGATCTATTGTCCCGAGCGCATACTTGGGTATGGGCGCAGGGAAGACTTTTTGCTCTCTTATCGTGGATCTGGCTCTTTTCGGACTGACTGATTGGAGGCGGAGATGGTGGAGGTCATTGCACCACACTAAGTCCGGAACTCAGGAGTGGGGGCTTGGAGTCTAAGTTTAGATGGGGACCTAGACACCCTGGGACAGGAGAGTGATGGGTTGGTCCTGCTTGTGCCTAGGGTACAAGCGGGGCATGTGTTTTTAGAGCACCTAGCTGGGCACATTGGTTCATGAATCACCGCCGAGTCAGTTTGACTTGTCTTAACTCTAGCATCGTAGTAAGAACTGAAAGATGGAAGCTGATGAAATGGAACTAATTGCTTAACTCTTGCTTGAAAGTAGAACAGACAGCTTATATAGACTGGATAGATAATAACTTGATGTGGCCAATAATAACAACATAAATAAGGACTCATTATTAGTATTGCTTTCTGCTAAAATAAACCAGCAAACCATAAAGCTTCTCATATTCCTTGGAGTCAGAAAATTATTCCCACTAGTCGGATAAGTCTTGCGAGTACATTGTGTACTCAGGGTTTATTTACCCCTGTTGCAGGTGATGAATGAGAAGTACCTTTGTGTGGATGATTCTTCTGGTGGGCTCAAATGGATCCTCGTCCTTATCGCTAGATGTTTATTTTAAATTCTGTTGTTTATCATTCCGCACTATGACATTTGGTATTGTAATCATGTACTTTTAAGAAACTCTGATGTATGAAATGGACAAGTATTGTAACTCATTCTCATTATTGGATCCTTGGGAAAAATGTGGATCTTTCGGGTTCTCCCTTGGGGTGTGCCCGACGGATACCGCCCGCTGTAGCTTGCTTTTGGGGTGCTTAGTGTCTGGTGGAAGACGAGCGCCTCCGTAAGTGTGCTATTTTAGGCGGTTCTACCACAGATGGTACCAGAGACAATAATGATTACGAGTTTCATCACTCTTTTTCAAAACTTAAAAATTTGACCAACAAAAGCTTTGCGAAAAGTAGGATGCAATTACATTATGTAAATAAATATAAGCCCTAGCAATACGGTCTATCTAGGATAGCGGCACTGGTCTTATCTAATTAGTTTTCTATAGGTACACTGACTTATGTCGCATAAGAAATTGCTTAGTATACAGAAAGTGAGTGTGTGATGTGCCAAAAATTTTATGAGTGCCGCTATATTCCGGCTTCAGTGAACGTATAGGCCGAAGCATGCATAATGATAATAGTATCATACTTAAACTAAAATCCCCCTACATAGGCTAACTAAAGGAATGCTTTAATAAATGTGTTGTCATTTCTCTAATCCCATGTTTCTGATTGTTAAGGTCATTCTAAATGGATGGTTCCTATCTCTTACAAATGAATCTAAGGTCTAGATGTAGGAGCACCAGTTTGGGGGCGGCTCACGGTCTTGGCGAAGGCTAGGGCGAGAGTGGCCGGGCCATTGAGCATGGTAGGGGGGTCAGGAGGTTCCACCTCTAGGCTCCTCATCCTTTCCCACCACCGCCATCGCCACCGCCAATGACTCATGCTGAGATGATGGTGGAGCTGTTAGCTGCTCGCCGAGAGTCAGCTCATGCCATGGATATAATGGCACAAGCTGCCGTGGGCTTCGCTCGCGGAGGCCATGGGGGCA